>NC_053026.1:224172799-224472799 GCF_003073215.2 Triticum urartu
GGTGGTCGACCCAATTGTTGAAGGCACTCGACTGACCAAAGTCTTGATGGATGGTGGCAGTGGTTTGAACATACTATATGCGAGACGTTGAAAGGGATGGGCATTCCGATGTCCAGACTCAGTACCAGCAACATGAGTTTCCATGGAGTCAGTCCTGGGAAGAAGGCTGAATCACTCGGCCAGATTGCTCTCGATGTGGTTTTTGGTGATTCCAAGAATTACTGCAAAGAAAAGTTGATGTTTGAAGTTGTAGACTTCCAGAGTGCCTATCACGCTATTTTGGGCAGGCCGGCTTATGCACGCTTCATGGCCCGACCATGTTATGTGTATCTCAAATTGAAGATGCCTGGCCCCAAAGGTGTGATCACTATTACGGGCAACCGGAAGAAAGCAGAAGAATGTTTTCAAAAAGGTTCAAAGATCACTGATGCTCAGATGGCAGTGGTGGAGCTGCAGGAATACCAGAAGACTGCTGACCCGAGTGATTTGTTGCAAGCCAAGAAGCCCGCTACAGAATCAGCTTTTCAGTCATCTGGCGAAACGAAGACAGCTCACATCCACCCGACCGATCCCAGCGCTGCTCCAACTCATATCTCAACAACACTCGACTCCAAATAGGAAGAAGCGCTCATCCAGTTCCTCCGTGAGAACTGGGACATTTTCGCATGGAAGCCTTCTGACACGCCAGGTGTTCCCAGAAAGCTGGCTGAGCATCGCCTACGAGTCGACTCAAAAATAAAACCTGTCAAAGAACATCTCCAACGGTCTGCCGTCCAGAAGAGAAAGGCTATTGGCAAGGAGGTGGCTCGGCTCTTAGCAGCGGAGTTCATCCGAGAGATCTACCACTCCGAGTGGCTCGCCAACGTTGTCATGGTCCCCAAGAAGGACAAGTCACTTCGCATGTGCATTGACTTTAAACATATCAATCGGGCCTGCCCGAAAGATCATTTTCCTCTCCCCCGCATCGACTAGATAGTCACCTCGACTGCGGGATGTGAGCGACTGTCTTTTTTAGACGCCTATTCCGGGTACCATCAGATCCGTCTGTATGGGCCTGATGAGATCAAAACAGCTTTCATCACTCCATTCGGGTGCTTCTGTTATGTTACCATGCCATTCGGCCTCAAGAATGCCGGAGCCACATTCATGAGGATGATTCAGAAGTGCTTGCTCACTCAAATCAGTCGGAATGTGGAAGCATACATGGATGATATTGTGGTCAAGTCATGGAAGGGTTCCGACCTGCTGACTGACCTTGATGAAACCTTTGCCAACCTCAGGAGGTATGACATCAAGCTTAATCCATCAAAGTGCACATTCGGAGTTCCTGGCGGAAAATTACTCGGTTTTCTCGTTTCCGAATGGGGAATCGACGCAAATCCAGAAAAAGTCGGAACTATACTCCGAATGAAAAGTCCTGTGTGAGTGCATGACGTCCAGAAGCTTACTGGTTTCTTGGCCGCTTTAAGTCGATTCATATCTCGTCTCGGTGAAAAGGCATTACCTCTTTACCGATTGATGAAGAAGTCCGACAAGTTCGAGTGGACTCCCGAAGCTGATGCAGCATTTGCAGAGCTCAAAGCTCTGCTCTCCACCCAGCCGGTGCTTGCTGCCCCAATCAGCAAGGAGCCTTTGCTGCTTTACATCGCAGCCACGGGACAAGTCGTCAGTACGGTACTTACGGTCGAGCGAGAAGAAGAAGGAAAAGCCTTCAAAGTTCAGCGCCCAGTATATTATATTTCTGACGTTTTGACCCCGTCGAAGCAAAGATATCCTCATTATCAGAAGCTTGTATATGGGATTTATATGACCACAAAGAAAGTTGCTCACTACTTCTCTGATCATTCCATTACAATCGTCAGCGACGCTCCATTGTCAGAGATCCTGCATAACAGAGATGCAACTGGTCGAGTGGCAAAATGGGCAATTGAACTCCTTCCTCTGGATATCAAGTTTGAGGCAAAGAAAGCTATCAAGTCCCAGGCAATAGCAGATTTCGTCGCCGAGTGGATTGAACAACAACTGCCGACTCAGGTTCACTCGGAGCATTGGACCATGTTCTTCGACGGTTCCAAAATGCCGAATAGTTCCGGTGCCGGGGTGGTGTTGGTCTCCCCCCGAGGAGATAAGCTCAGATATGTTCTTCAACTCCACTTTGATTCCTCCAATAACGAGGCAGAATATGAAGCACTTTTATATGGGTTGCGCATGGCCATTTCACTCGGCGTCCGTCGCCTCATGGTCTATGGCGACTCAGATTTGGTGGTCAATCAGGTGATGAAGGAGTGGGACGTCAGAAGTCCAGCCATGACTGGTTATTGCAATGCAGTGAGAAAGCTGGAGAAGAAATTCGAGGGGTTAGAGCTTCATCACATACCCCGACTGAAAAATCAAGCAGCTGATGATTTGGCAAAAATAGGTTCCAAAAGAGAAGCCATTCCCAGCAATGTGTTTTTGGAACATATCCACACACCATCAGTTCAGGAGGATCCCTTCACTGAAGAGGCCCCGCAGCCAAAAAGTGCCATGGATCCGACTGAAGTTGAAGTTCCAGCTATGGTCGACCTGATCATGGAAGTCTTGGTCATCACTCCTGACTGGACAATACCGTACATTGCGTACATCCTAAGGAAAGAGCTCCCAGAGGACGAAGAAGAGGCTCGACAGATCGTCCGTCGATCCAAGGCCTTTACAGTCATAAAGGGACAGTTGTATAGAGAAAGCGCGACTGGAGTCAGTCAGAAGTGTATAACACCAGAAGAAGGTCAGATGATCCTTGATGATATCCACTCGGGGACCTGTGGTCATCATGCGTCCTCTCGGACCATTGTGGCTAAAGCATACCGAGCGGGATTCTACTGGCCAAGGGCCAATGAAATGGCAAAAGAGATAGTCGACAAATATGAAGTATGTCAGTATTACTCCAATATGTCGCACAAGCCCGCGTCAGCCCTAAAAACCATTCCACTCGTCTGGCCCTTCGCTGTTTGGGGGCTGGACATGGTTGGACCACAGAGAACGGGCAGGAGCGGCTTCACTCATGTGCTAGTAGCAGTCGACAAGTTCACCAAATGGATTGAAGCTAAGCCTATCAAGAATCTTGATGCTTGCACTGCTATCAGTTTCATCAGAGAGTTGATATTCAGATATGGAGTTCCGCACAGCATCATCACTGACAATGGGTCAAACTTCGATTCCGACAAATTCAGGGCCTTTTGCGCCTCTCAGGGCACACGAGTCGACTATGCTTCGGTCGCTCACCCCCAGTCGAATGGACAAGCGGAAAGAGAAAACGGCCTAATTCTCGAAGGACTGAAACCTCGATTGATGCGCGATCTCAAGCACGCAGCAGGTGCATGGGTCGACGAGCTTCCATCAGTCCTTTAGGGATTGAGCACAACCCTGAACCGATCGACCGGAAGAACCCCATTCTTTCTGGTCTACGGGGCCGAAGCAGTTTTGCCAAGTGACCTGCTTCACAATGCACCCCGAGTCAAGCTCTACTCTGAAGATGAAGCAGAACAAGCCCGGCAGGACGCAGTCGACCTCCTGGAAGAAGAAAGAGAAATGGCCATGATCCGATCGACCATCTATCAGCAAGACTTGCGTTGATTCCATGCCAGAAATGTGAAGAGTCGAGCCTTCCAAGAAGGAGACTTGGTCCTCCGAGTGGATCAACAGAAACCACACAAATTCGCTCCTACTTGGGAAGGTCCCTTCATAGTCACCAGAGTTCTCCACAATGGAGCGTACCACCTCTACAATGTCGATCGCCAGATTGATGAGCCATGAGCCTGGAATGCGGAGCTACTCCGCCCCTTTTACACTTGAATTCTCACTCGGATGAGATGTAATAAGAAAAACTCTTGTAGTTTATTTATCAAAGAAAAGAGCGTTATAATTTTCCCAGTGATTGTTATTGTTTTTGTTTGCGTGAGAAATCCCCCAGTGGGTGGCTTGGCTTAGCTGCGAATCTGCTTCGCCTAAGTTTGTAAAAATAATTTCCTACCGAGTGGTGAGCCAGCCTCCCACTCGGGGGCTTAGCTGCGAACCCGTTTCGCCTAAGTATTTAAAAATCCTACCGAGTGGTGAGCCAGCCTCCCGCTCGGAGGCTTAGCTGTAGTCTAGTACTCGCCTAAGAATTTGAAAATCCTGCCGAGTGGTGAGCAACCCTCCCACTCGGGGGCTTAGCTGCAGTCCAGTACTCGCCTAAGTATTTGAAAATCCTACCGAGTGGTGAGCGACCCTCCCGCTCGGGGGCTTAGCTGCAGTCCAGTACTCGCATAAGTATTTGAAAATCCTACCGAGTGGTGAGCCAGCCTCCCGCTCGGAGGCTTAGCTACAGTCCAGTACTCGCCTAAGTATTTGAAAATCCAACCGAGTGGTGAGAGACCCTCCCGCTCGGGGGCTTAGCTGCAGTCCAGTACTCGCCTAAGTATTTGAAAATCCTACCGAGTGGTGAGCCAGCCTCCCGCTCAGAGGCTTAGCTGCAGTCCAGTACTCGCCTAAGTATTTGAAAATCCTACCGAGTGGTGAGCCAGCCTCCCACTCGGGGGCTTAGCTGCAGTCCAGTACTCACCTAAGTATTTGAAAATCCTACCGAGTGGTGAGCGACACTCCCGCTCGGGGGCTTAGCTGCAGTCCAGTACTCGCCTAAGTATTTGAAAATCCTACCGAGTGGTGAGCGACCCCCCCCACTCGGGGGCTTAGCTGTAGTCCAGTACTCGCCTAAGTATTTGAAAATCCTACCGAGTGGTGAGCCAGCCTCCCACTCGGGGGCTTAGCTGTGGTCCAGTACTCGCCTAAGTATTTGAAAATCCTACCGAGTGGTGAGCGAACCTCCCACTCGGGGGCTTAGCTGCAGTCCAGTACTCGCCTAAGTATTTGAAAATCCTACCAAGTGGTGAGCCAGCCTCCCGCTCGGGGCTTAGCTGCGTTTGATATTTTCAAATGGGACGCCCTTGCTGTCAGCAGCGTCGATCAATTTTTTCTTTATTCTTTAGTTGTGAAGTAAATATTGCCTCTGACATGTGAGTCGCTGAGATGCATAATCATCGATTGTTTTGAATCTTCTCTATGAATTGCCAGGCCTGTGTGTTTGATTGCAATGTACAGAAACACTAAAAACCTGCTCAAACTCTTTGTACTCCTTTTGTTCCTTTTTACTTCGCACATTGTGAAAGTGCATACTTTTTTGTATAAGATTGGTCAAAGTAGAGATACTTTGACTGCAGACAAAACTTGTATGCAGACTAGAAAGGAACGGAGGGAGTACATGTGAAACTGCTGCAAACGAGGTGATCACTCTGGGAATAATGCTAGTACATATTGTTTTGCATGTTCATCCAATGCCAGTGATACAGGAATTCGAATAAATCGAAATAAATTCATTCATACATGGTCGGATTTCATATAACATGCCAGATTTCATTACATTTCGTACATTCTTCAACTAAAAAGGGGTGCACTAGAGGTATAATTAATTAGCCGAAGCTACCCACCTGTGTCCCGCTGAGCCGAACAGAAGCTTCAATGACTTAACTGCAGGTGCAGTTGCGTAACTGACATGTGGCTTGTTGAGCCCACGTGTCAGTCAGCCAACTGCACCAGCAATTAAGTAGTAGCAGCGTTACTCTCCAGCAGATCTCCCCGATTCCACGTCGCCGCCAAGAAGCTAACCGGCCGTCAATGGTCAACCCGCCTAGCTTGGCTTCAATAGGAGGGTAGTAGCGGTGGCCTTACTTGGACCCGAGCAGCGGCGACCTACCGTGTTATACTCTTCCTCGTTTTCTGTGTGGCGCGGCCTCATTGGCAGCGGGGCGGGGCCTCGGCGGAGCCGGCGATGTCCTCTGTCTCGTTGCCGGCGGGCGGCGCCTCAGCGGAGCGGTGGAAATCATCCCCCACGTTGCCGGCAGGGTGGGGCCTCAGCTGAGCTGGCGATGTCCTCTGCCTCGTTATTGGCACTGCGGGGCCTCGGCGGAGCAGGGCCGCGTCGACGCCAGCGGAGCGGGGACTCGTCGGAGCTGACATTGTCCTCTGCCTCATCCTCGGTCCCGCCAAATAGCGCCTCGCCCGCTTCATCGCCCTCTTTGCTAGCCTCTTTGTAGGTGGCCGCATCCTCCGCCACCCGCATGCGGTCCCGCCAGCACTCGAGGCGGCCCTTGCGGGTGGAGCGGTACGAGTCGAGCAGCGCATCCTGCTCCGCCCGCTCCACGGCGATCTGGTCCTCCGCCTGCAGGTGCTCCTGGAGGAGATGGTGGTTGTAGGCGGCGTCGGCCTGCGCCTCCCGGAACTGCTCCTGACGCATCTGCCTCACACTGTCCATATATTGGGCACGGGCCTCGCCGATGGTCATGGTGCAATGCACCGGCGAGGATGGCGCGGAGGAGGGGGTTGGCGCCGAATCATCGACTATCATGTTCTCCATTGGGACGTCGTCGTCCTCCGGCTGCCTGCCAGCCAGCCGGTCGGCAGAAATGGTTGCCATCTCCTTGTGGTCCGTCGTCCGCCTGTCCCTAAGAGCGCTGGAGCACGAGGAAGCCATGGTGGGCAGTAGTGGTGTGGACAGGAGAAAGGGAACGTATGCGGATGACTGCGGCTATGGCCGGCGCAGCAGTTTATATAGCAACGGTGGGCGGGCGGAGGGACGGACGTGTGGCGCCGGAGTAGCCGCATCGGCAACCGCATATCATTAATGTGGGCGGAAGATGGACGGACGGACGTCACTTGTGTCGTGTGAAAGCGGAACAATCGCCTGCACCGGGAAGCGGGGCGGGCGGCGCTGACTGTTTCGGGCGGAAAGCGCGCGCGGGCGAGGAGATGACTTTACTTGGAGAGGATGACAATGGGGACCCACCAGGTCCATAGCCTCACATACGCAAGTGCCTCCTTATATATATATAACTATACTCCATCCGTCTAGGTGAATAAGTCGTATTAGAAGGTGCATCACGACCTAGGTGCAAGCAGATTGGTGGAAAAGAAGAATATTTCTCTCTTCTAAACACAACATTTAATCATAGCAGTTAAGAGGATGCCTTATTAGCTACCCATGCAGGCCATCGTAATTCATAGCATGCAAAGCACTTTTATTTCTTGCCTAATAACCGCATGGACGTGCTGCATGCATTGGTCCTTGCCCGAGCAAAAAAAAGGGAGGAAAGGGGTTTCCACGGGAGACAACGAGGCATAGGTGGAAGCGATCGCTGGAGTTATTTATTTTGCTTCCCCCTGGTTTCCTGACATCACGGTCCCACACCATTGTCAACCTATGTAGTACTAGTCAATAAACGAGAGAATTGCACAAGAAGCGGCCGACAGCTGGGACCAAGCAGCTCGAGCAGTATTTGTGTTTTTGAGGTGTGAGCACTGCAGAGTTTTTCGATGTTTAGCCCAGATATTAATTTTTCTCATCTGAACAACAACGAAAACATCGCTGCAGGTATTAACTGGGCGGGTTGTGGCCCATCTAGCCTAGGCCAGATATCTAGCCCAGATATTAATTTTTTTCAAGCTGAAAATGGCTAGCCCAGCTATACTTTTTTTAGGAATACCCAGGCAGGGTCAAGTTGTTATTCTCCGCCCCGCTAGGCTGCAAATCTTTCCTAGGAGGGATGCATTAGGCTTAACAAGAAAATGGGCTTTAATAAATAATAAATGGGATGTAATTATAAAAACTAGGCAGTAACTATAAACAAATGCACAAAACACGTGATTACTTTATAAAATATTATTTTTGGATATTGAAAATTTTAATTTCATTAGTTGTTGCGAGCGCAATGTTTCGTTGGATTTTTATGTAATATAAATTTATATTGAAATTGTATTTAATCAGACTAGAAATTTTGGGATAAAAATATTTCTGATCCCATCAAAATGTGGGAAATTTTATTGAATTCTATTTTGAACGGTTGGTTGAAATGGGATGTACTTTTAGCAAACTGTAAATGGGCTGTAGTAAATTCCATTAGAATTCAAAAATGGGCTACACATACTTACAAATCTCAAATGGGCTCTAAGTTCTCTGCCACACACTTCTGGCCTTACTAAGTTGACGCATCCCCTAAAAAAACAGAGTTGACGCGTATGCAAGGCTTTGTCAACTTATAGTCAACACACGGTTCTAGCAGCAGTTGCTGTTGGATGTCCATCCAACGGATGCCGTGCTTCTTCTTGAATCTCGGATATTCTAGCTTCACCCGCCCAAAAAATGATTCCTCCCACTGACATCTGGGGCGCACCGTTTCGGAAGCTGACCTATGGGCCTACTAAGTTGACGTACCAAGGGCTTTGTCAACTTAGTCAATATAAACGATTCTAGCTGCAGTGACCGTATGATGTCCATCCAACGGCCGTAGTGCTTCTTCAACCTCTGGTCTTCTTGCTCCAGGCGCCCAAAGCAGCACCAGTCCTGCCGCCTACTCCTGCCTCCCGTGGCCGGCTGTGCTGTCGTGGAGGCCTCACCGCCCCCTACTATTCCCACCGCTGGCTAGGCCATGCGGCGACGGCAGCCTCACACCGCAGCCGAACGAGTGAACCCTCATACTCCTCTCCGCGTGGGCATCCACAGCCGCGTCTTCACCGGCTCCGCGTCGTCCCCTTCCTAGGCCTCACCGTCGTCCATGATACGTCTCCAACGTATCTATAATTTTTGATTGCTCCATGCTATATTATCTACTGTTTTGGACTATATTGGGCTTTATTTTCCACTTTTATATTATTTTTGGGACTAACATATTAACCGGAGGCCCAACCCAGAATTGTTTTTTTTGCCTATTTCAGTGTTTCGGATAAACAGAATATCAAACGGAGTCCAAACGGAATAAGATCTTCGGAAACGTGATTTTCTCACCGAACATGATCCAGGAGACTTGGACCCTACTGCAAGAGATCAAAGAGGTGGTCACGAGGGTGGGGGCGCCTCCCTGGGGCGCGCCCCCTGCCTTGTGGGCCCCTCGGTGCTCCACCGACGTACTCCTTCCTCCTATATATACACACATACCCCCAAACGATTAGAACAGGAGCCAAAAACCTAATTCCACCGCTGCAACTTTCTGTATCCATGAGATCCCATCTTGGGGCCTGTTCCGGAGCTCCACCGGAAGAGGGCCGTCATCACGGAGGGCTTCTACATCAGCCTAGCCCCTCCGATGAAGTGTGAGTAGTTTACCTCAGACCTTCGGGTCCATAGTTAGTAGCTATATGGCTTGTTCTCTCTCTTTGAATCTCAATACAAAGTTCTCCCCCTCTCTTGTGGAGATCTATTCGATGTAATCTTATTTTTGCAGTGTTTTTGTTGAGACCGATGAATTGTGGGTTTATGATCAAGTCTATCCATGAATAATATTTGAATCTTCTCTGAATTCTTTTATGCATGATTGGTTATCTTTGCAAGTATCTTCAAATTATCTGTTTTTTTGGCCAACTAGATTGGTAGTTCTTGCCATGGGAGAAGTGCTTAGCTTTGGGTTCGATCTTGCGGTGTCCTTACCCAATGACAGAAGGGGCAGCAAGGCACGTATTGTATCATTGCCATCGAGGATAACAAGATGGAGTTTATTTCATATTGCATGAATTTATCTCTCTACATCATGTCATCTTGCTTAAAGCATTACTCTGTTTTTAACTTAATACTCTAGATGCATGCTGGATAGCGGTCGATGAGTGGAGTAATAGTAGTAGATGCAGAATCGTTTCGATCTACTTGTCACGGACGTGATGCCTATATACATGATCATGCCTAGATATTCTCATAATTATGCACAATTCTATCAATTGCTCAACAGTAATTTGTTCACCCACCGTAGAATACTTATGCTCTTGAGAGAAGCCACTAGTGAAACCTATGGCCCCCGGGTCTATTCTCATCATATCAATCTCCATCACTTTTATATTGTTTTGCTATTTATTTTGCTTTTACTTTTTACTTTGCATCTTTATATCAAAAATACCAAAAATATTATATCTATCAGATCTCACTCTCGTAAGTGACCGTGAAGGGCTTGACAACTCCTAATCGTGTTGGTTGCGAGTAGCTATCGCTTTGTGCAGGTACGAGGGACTTGAGCGTGGGCTCCTACTGGATTGATACCTTGGTTCTTAAAAACTGAGGGAAATACTTACGCTACTCTGCTACATCATCCCTTCCTCTTCGGGGAAAACCAACGCAAGCTCAAGACATAGAAAGAAGGATTTCTGGCGCCGTTGCCGGGGAGTCTACGCAAAAAGTCAATATACCAAGTACCCATCACAATCCATATCTCTCTCATTACATTATTTGCCATTTGCCTCTCGTTTTCCTCTCCCCCCAATTCACCCTTGCCGTTTTATTCGCCCTCTCTCTCTCTATCCTCCCTCTCTGTTTGCCTCTTTTGTCCGCTTGCTCTTTGTTTGCTCGTGTGCTAGTTTGCTTGCTTGTCGTTATGTCTGAAATTGGGGAAGTTATCACCAATATGGGCGATGACAATATCATGGAAAATTCTGATTCTCCCACTAAAGAACCTACCATCTTTCATACAAAAAAATTCTGTGTTGGTAGTGGTAATATTATTGTAAAAGGAGTTATTCAAGATTTCTTTACTTGTGCCGGTGCTTTATCTTCTATGGGTAGTTCTATCCTTCACAGAACTAGTAGTCTTGCGGACGATATTGCTATGCTTATAGTTGAACTTGAAAGACAATTCATGCACATGCATCCTTCCATACAAAGGATTTTTCTGGAATTTTCTAATATTGAGCATTATTCTGTTAAGCGTGCCGCTACTATCTTTTTGGCTCATGAGTTTAGATTCATAATAATAGAAGCAAAAGAAATCTTTGCGCATTATAGGGTGGACGCTTGCCGTCCTCCCATAGAGGCTATCCTCTTTGATCAAGAAGAAATCATGTGTTTCCAATCTCTAGATTATGTTGCTTTTAATGAAAATCTTAGAAGAAGGGTTCCTACGAATGTTTTAGTTGATAGAATTTCTGAACTTAATGATGATTTGGCTATTCGAAATAATGAACTAGGATATTCCCTTGAATATAGGCTCACAAAATTCTGTCAAAAGAATGCTTATAATGATGAATTGGTTGTGCATTATGAAGGACCAAAGGAGGAACCTATACCTCCCAAGGTTGATCTTGGGGACTTTTGTCCCGTTAAATTTAGTCCTTTTGATTACTTTTGCTTGCATCAAAGAAAACTTTCTGCCGAACTTAGAGAATATGAAATGAGTTTCACCAATCTATCTTATTACTATGGCAATACCTAGATCTGTCCTTGCTTGTTATGCCTAGCTAGGGGCGTTAAACGATAGCTCTTGTTGGGAGGCAACCCAATTTTATTTTTATTCCTTGCTATTTGCTCCTGTCTAGTAATAAATAAATTATTTAGCCTCTGTTTAGGTTGTGTTTTTTGTGTTTAATTAGTGTTTGTGCCAAGTAGAACCGTTGGGAAGACTTGGGGAAAGTCTTGTTGAACTTGCTGTAAAAAACAGAAACTTTAGCACTCACGAGAACTGCTGCCATTTTTATTTGAAGAGTGATATTTAGTTAATTATTTTTGCAGATGATTAATAGATAAATTCCTCACGTCCATCAATTTATTTTAGAATTTTTGGGGTTCCAGATCTTGCGCTAGCTACAGATTACTACAGACTGTTCTGTTTTTGACAGATTCTGTTTTTGATGAAACTATGGCTAGTAAAATAGTTTATAATCCATATAGAAGTTGGAATACAGTAGGTTTAACACCAATATAAATAAAGAATGAGTTCATTACAGTACCTTGAAGTGGTCTTTTGTTTTCTTTTGCTAACGGAGCTCACGAGTTTTCTATTTTGAGTTTTGTGTTGTGAAGTTTTCAAGTTTTGGGTGAATTATTTTGATGGATCATGGAACAAGGAGTGGCAAGAGCCTAAGCTTGGGTATGCCCATGGCACCCCCAAGATAATCCAAGGACACCAAAAATTTAAAGCTTGGGGATGCCCCGGAAGGAATCCCCTCTTTTTGTCCACTTCCATCGGTAATTTACTTGGAGCTATATTTTTATTCACCAACATGATATGTGTTTTGCTTGGAGCGTCTTGTTTTATTTGTGTCTTTGTTTGCTAGTATACCACAATCATCCTTGCTGTACACACCTTTTTAGAGAGCCATACATGAATTAAAATTTGATAGAATACTCTATGTGCTTCACTTATATCTTTTGAGCTAGATAATTTTGCTCTATGTGCTTCACTTATATCCTTTGAGATAGATAATTTTGCTCTATGTGCTTCACTTATATCCTTTGAGCTAGATAATTTTGCTCTATGTGCTTCACTTGGATCTTTTAGAGCACGGTGGTGGATTTGTTTTAAAGAAACTATTGATCTCTCATGCTTCACTTTAATTAATTTGGGAGTCTCTTAATAGCATGGTAATTTGCCGAATAATAATATGCTTGGTATTCTAGATTTGTGAAACTTTCTTTTGAGTGTGTTGAATACTAAGAAAAGATTGAAGCATGATAATTGTTTTGAGATATGGAGGTGATAATATTAAAGTCATGCTAGTTGAGTAGTTGTGAATTTAAAGAATACTTGTGTTGAAGTTTGTGATTCCCGTAGCATGCACGTATGGTGAACCGTTATGTGATGAAGTCGGAGCATGATTTATTTATTGATTGTCTTCCTTATGAGTGGCGGTCGGGGACAAACGATGGTCTTTTCCTACCAATCTATCCCCCTAGGAGCATGCGCATAATACTTTGCTTTGATAACTTCTAAATTTTTGCAATAAGTATATGAGTTCTTTATGACTAATGTTGAGTCCATGGATTATACGCACTCCCACCCTTCCACCCTTGCTAGCCTCTCTAATACCGCGCAACTTTCGCCGGTATCATACACCTACCATATACCTTCCTCAAAACAGCCACCATACCTACCTATTATGGCATTTCCATAGCCATTCCGAGATATATTGCCATGCAACTTTCCACCATCTAGTTCATCATGACACATCCATCATTGTCATATTTCTTAGCATGATCATGTAGTTGACATAGTATTTGTGGCAAAGCCACCGTTCATAATTCTTTCATACTTGTCACTCGTGATTCATTGCATATCCCGGTACACCGCCGGAGGCATTCATATAGAGTCATACTTTGTTTTAGTATCGATTTGTAATCATTGAGTTGTAAATAAATAGAAGTGTGATGATCATCATTCAATAGAGCATTGTCCCCAAAAAGAGAAAAGCCAAAGAAAAAAAAGAAGGCCCAAAAAAATAAATAAATAAAATAGGGGCAATGCTACTATCCTTTTTTCCACACTTGTGCTTCAAAGTAGCACCATGTTCTTCATATAGCAAGTCTCATATATTGTGCTTCAAAGTAGCACCATGTTCTTCATATAGAGAGTCTCATATGTTGTCACTTTCATATACTAGTGGGAATTTTACATTATAGAACTTGTCTTGTATATTCCAATGATGGGCTTCCTCAAATTGCCCTAGGTCTTCCTGAGCAAGCAAGTTGGATGCACACCCACTAGTTTCTTTTGTTGAGCTTTCATACATTTATAGCTCTAGTGCATCCGTTGCATGGCAATCCCTACTCACTCACATTGATATCTACTGATGGGCATCTCCATAGCCCATTGATACGCCTAGTTGATGTGAGACTATCTTCTCCTTTTTTGTCTTCTCCACAACCACCATTCTATTCCACCTATAGTGTTATATCCATGGCTCACGCTCATGTATTGCGTGAAGATTGAAAAAGTTTTGAAAAAATTAGAGTATGAAACAATTGCTTGGCTTGTCATCGGGGTTGTGCATGATTTAAATACTTTGTGTGGGGAAGATGGAGCATAGCCAGACTATATGATTTTGTAGGGATAACTTTCTTTGGCCATGTTATTTTGAGAAGACATAATTGCTTTGTTAGTATGCTTTACACTACTAGGAAAAGGGGTACTAATGGCGCACTATTGGTGCGCCATTAGTATCACGGCACTAGTATTTTTTACTAATGGCACACCATGCAGTGCGCCATTAGTATAGAACACCATGCGCCATTAGTATCTGGCATATTAATGGCGCACTGTTGGGTGATGCGCCATTAGTATGAATATTAGGTTTTTTTTACTTTTCAGAATTTTGCACAGGTTACAAAATATATTATTGGACAGAATATAGACAGCACCCCACAGCAAGAGCAGATTCATCGAATACAATAGAAGATTAGTCTCCGAATACAATTCATCATATTAGTCTCCGAATTCAAAAGACCGAACAAAGATAGAACATACAAGTCTTGAGACCGCGAGTAGCGAGTTTGTCGGAAGTAATACTAATCCTAACAAGTCCTACTAATCATCATCATACAACTTCTACTCGTTATTAATAACAAGTCATACGATCATCATCTTGATAGTCATCGAACCAACCCTACTTAATTGTTCTTAGCACATGATCATCAGTATTAGGCAGGACCTAAATACCCTATTTAGGGTAAAATAGCATAAAACAATATAGACCCTGACTCTCCATTATGGAGAATGGAGAACATCCTATCTCCAATTCTTGCGCTTCGCTTCCTTTTGCTTCCAAGAACCTCCTTACGACTGTCCAGACATTTTTTCCAGTCTTTGATTTTCATGTCTCCACTTCTTTTAGAAATCTCGTATGGACAGTTGAGATTCGTAGGATGACCTGGCTGTATGTTCAAAACATTAAGACTACCTTTCTTATACATCAAATGAGGCACACAATTCTGTGGGATTATCTGTTGAAAAACATAGTAATAACTTCATAGTTAGCAATGATGTACTAGTTTTAGAAGTATGCAAAAGATGCACAGATGTCGTAATAGTAAAAATCTTACCAGGGTATCTCCATGGTAGTTACCATAGTTGAACACATGCACTAGTGGCACGTATTTACCATAATGTTGAGGAGTTTGATTGTGGATATTGTAATTCTCAATGTCAGTACAAAATCCGACCAGATGATTTTTCTCATTGTAAGTTGTTAATTCAGAGCCATCAGTGTAGTGGGTTTTGTCTACCATCTCCCGCACATTCTTTGAACAATAAAAATAAGCTGTCCGTGGAAATAAGCTGTCAACTATTTTGAAATAAACAATATATAGCTAATAACTATGTTTGAGAAACTCACATAGCGGTAGAACTGGAGGCGTATCAACAAGGACCCAAATGTCCATATTGTCTTGGTCGATTTCAGGATTACCAAGATCCATGGTGATAAGCATACCCTCATCAAAACCATACATCTTGCAAAATGCTTCCCAATTTTTGCAACCAAAATGGGTTACGCTCTCAGAATTATATAGATTTACTTCAAAGTCCACATCGTGATGAGTCCTTAAGTGAATTTTCTTTGTTTCAGAAATTTCATGGTCTTCAAAATCCATCCTCTCCAAGACATAGCGTCTTGCATGGCATGGGATAAGGTATACTCGAATTGTAAAAGATGAAAATTACACGTTGAAATAGTTGAAGTCATGCTTAATTATGAAAATAACACTTGTAGTCGTTGTGTACCGTTTCAACTTCAAAGGTCTCCTCGAGCTTAATGCTGAAGCGCCGATCATCGTCGAGGTGAGGCATGTCGCACAGACCTCGATCGTCGTGGCACCAGTAGCACTCCCCCGGGAGACTTTTGTCGTCCGATGATGATGACGACATATCCTACGTTCATAATATTCAAAACTACATCATTTAGGGTTTGTCGACACCGAGGCATCCTAAAAGCTAAGCTTTTATCATTTAGGGTTTGTCGACACTGTGGCACCCTAAAAGCCTAAGCTTTCATCATTTAGGTTCTTATCGACACCGAGGCACCCTAAAAGCCAAGGTTTTATCATTTAGGGTTTGTCGACATCGAGGCACCCTAAAAGCCTAAGCTTTCATCATTTAGGTTTTGTCGACGCCGAGGCACCCTAAAAGCCTAAGAATACATCATTTAGGTTCTCATCGACACCGAGGCACCCTATAGAAGCCAAGTTAAGTTTTCATCATTTAGGGTTTATCGATGCCAAGGTTGGGCCTAATCACTTGGCACTAATCACTTGGCTCTATTGCACCGAAGCACCGAGGCACCGAGGCACCGAGGCACCGAGGCACGCTAGGTTGGGCCTAATCACTTGGCACTAATCACTTGGCTCTATTGCCACCTATGTTGGGTTTATCATCTAGGGTTTATCGATGCTAACGAGAATTCTAAGTTGGGCCTAATCACTTGGCTCTATTGCCACCTATGGTTTAATGCAGCAAGAATGGCGGGGCAGTTGATCCTACTTAACTAAGTACTAAGATACCCCGGCCCATGCATTAGTCGCAAGTACCCCATATGTCCTATTTTTAGCAAAGTCATGCTAAAATTCATGGAAAATTTCGGCATGACCTTTGCTGAAAATAGGACATATGGAGTACCTGAATTTGCCGGAACGGAAGTTAATCGACATTCCGGCAAACTCAAGGGCCTCTCGGGGTACAATAGCAGCATCACAAGTTGACAAAATTCCCAAGTAGTACAGGAGCAGCATCACAAGTAGTACCAATGAACATATAGTCCAGCAACTTGAAAAAGCCGAAGTTCTCAGCATGAAGTAAACATGAGTATCCAGAATAGTTATTTGCTTGATCTCAAGTTTGACATATACGATAGTGATAGATGTAAGGAGCAGAACAATGCCAAAGCCACAAACTCAAATTAGGAACAAATAAAAACACAAACTACAAATTGATGTGATCTAAATATACTTTTCCCTTACAGCAAAATAGCACTGTGATTTACAATGTAATACTCCAAGCTGAGCTGAATATTTTCAAAGGTAGGACTATTTCGTTCATGAAACATAACATAAAATTTTGTTTCCTCTTGTTCAGTAATAATTAGTTTTTTTAATGAATAACAATGGCATTTGATTTCTACTGGTTTATTTAGAAACAACAGATCCCCAAGTCAAAAAACCAGAATCCTAGAACACTTCAGGAGCACTTGAATTTCAAATTCTGCTGGTTTTTGCTGTTTATATTTAAATAAACAGCGCAACTTCAGTAACATGGAACTAAGAGCAGAATAGTTATTTGGGGTACTAGCTAGCCAGACACCACCAATTATCAAACTTAGTTGTTAGCTGAATATTTCAAAGCAGACATAGGTACAGATGTCACCCATACTACCTTGGTTGTAACAGTCAATGCAATCTACTAGGACAGTAATAAGGCATGCGTTTACAAGTTTAAGAAAAGTCTATAGATCTTGCTTCAGTTAATCTGCAAGGAAGCCTATAGATCTTGTTCGAATGCAGTAGCAAACTGAAGAGGAAAAACTGAAGATTACTGTGAATAACAATGTACAGTAGCAAACTCAAACTGAATCCAGTAACCATCTGAATTTATAGTAGATTTTCTACTCCAAGCTCAAGCCCAAACATCTGAATTACTTTAGCTAAGACTGTACATTTCTGAACTTGTTTCAATTGTTGAACATGTTTCAATTGGAAACCTCGATGGTGCACCAGGTGGAAGAGGAGAGCACCAGGGGGAGAGGGGAAGCTCACCGGGTGGCACAAGGAGGCCGGCGAGAGCTTAGTAGCAGAAGAGGGTGGCGGTGCCCGAGGGGGAAGACGAGGGCGATGCAGCGGAGACGAGCTCGAGGCCGGGGTCGGGGAGGACGAAGCAGAGCTCGTGGACTTGGCGCCGAGGTGCGGGGACGGCGATGGCCGCGGCTAACACGGCGACGAGGCTCGGGATTTGGTGGAGAAGGCGAGCGGGGAAGAGGGCGAGAGGGTGAGCACGATGGCGCGGCTATGGCGTCGGCCGGGCGGCGGAAGGAGGGGGCGTGCGTGAGGGTGTGGCGAGGGGGGATCGAAGTGGATCTGGCGAGGGAGGGACGAAGGGATCGGTCGAATTAGCAATGGGCGCACCCCAGAGCGGTGTGCCATAAGTAATCTTTGTTTTGATAGCAATGGCGCACCACCCAGAGGTGCGCCATAAGTAACTTTTTTTTGCATAAGTAATTTATTATTATTATTATTATTTTTTGTTGCATCTAATAATTTTTTAGAAAATGCATATGAATATGAAACAGTAATAATTTTTTTAAAAATATCATCAAATTTGTTATTTGAAAATATTTATGAATCGAAAAAATATCATCAAATTTATTATTTGAAAATATCATCAAATTTGTTATTTGAAAATATAAACAAATTTGTTTTTTTTGGATTTTTAGTTGCATTCATTTGTGACGGTGGAGCGGAGGAGGGTGTCGGGGGTCGGCGGCGGCGGTGGAGCGGGGGAGGGGTGCGGGGGGGGACGGCGGCGGCGTGGGTCGGGGCGCGAGGGGATCAGGTGGTCATCGGCGCGTATTGTGATGGTCGGGGGGTGCGCCAGTGGGGTGGTCGGAGGGGTGGAGCTTTGGTCCCAGGTTACTTATATGGCGACCCCAGCATGCGCTTTGTACCCTACTAATTGGCGCACCTAGCGTCCGCCATTAGTGTTTTGCAAAAGTATATATTATATATATATATTTATATATCTTTCTATGGGCGCGACCGTGATTAGTGCGCCATTACTGTTTAATGCAGGATCGGAGACTTGGACCTCTGGCAAGAGATCATAAGGAGTCACGTGGTCCTCCCTAGAGCGCCCCTGCGTTGTGGGCCGCTCGGTGCTCCCGATCTCCTCTATATTCAATCCGCCGGAAGAGGGCCGTCATCACGGAGGGCTTCTACATCATCCTAGCCCCTCCGATGAAGTGTGAGTAGTTTACCTCAGACCTTCGGGTCCATAGTTAGTAGCTAGATGGCTTCTTCTCTCTCTTTGAATCTCAATACAAAGTTCTCCCCCTCTCTTGTGGAGATCTATTCGATGTAATCTTGTTTTTGCGGTGTGTTTGTTGAGACCGATGAATTGTGGGTTTATGATCAAGTCTATCTATGAATAATATTTGAATCTTCTCTGAATTCTTTTATGCATGATTGGTTATATTTGCAAGTCTCTTCGAATTATCCGTTTGGTTTGGCCAACTAGATTGGTAGTTCTTGCCATGGGAGAAGTGCTTAGCTTTGGGTTCGATCTTGCGGTGTCCTTACCCAGTGACAGAAGGGGCAGCAAGGCACATATTGTATCGTTGCCATCGAGGATAACAAGATGGGGTTTATTTCATATTGCATGAATTTATCTCTCTACATCATGTCATCTTGCTTAAAGCGTTACTCTGTTTTTAACTTAATACTCTAAATGCATGCTAAATAGCGGTCGATGAGTGGAGTAATAGTAGTATATGTAGAATCGTTTCGATCTACTTGTCACGGACGTGATGCCTATATACATGATCATGCCTAGATATTCTCATAATTATGCACAATTCTATCAATTGCTCAACAGTAATTTGTTCACCCACTGTAGAATACTTATGCTCTTGAGAGAAGCCACTAGTGAAACGTATGGCCCCTGGGTCTATTCTCATCATATCAATCTCCATCACTTTTATATTGTTTTGCTATTTATTTTGCTTTTACTTTTTACTTTGCATCTTTATATCAAAAATACCAAAAATATTATATCTATGAGATCTCACTCTCGTAAGTGATTGTGAAGGGCTTGACAACCCTTAATCGCGTTGGTTGCGAGTAGTTATCACTTTGTGCAGGTACGAGGGACTTGAGCATGGGCTTCTACTGGATTGATACCTTGGTTCTCAAAAACTGAGGGAAATACTTACGCTACTCTGCTGCATCATCCCTTCTTCTTCGGGGAAAACTAACACAAGCTCAAGACGTAGCAGTCCACCGCCCTGGTGCTCTCGGCGCGGCGTGGTCAACGTGGAAGGAACGACTTCCATCGGATGTGGACTGTACGTGGAGAGGCTGACAGCTGGGTCCATGGCGGCAGCAAGGAAGTGCCTCCTTATTACATGGAAAATAATGATTCCTCCACCAGACAGCAGGGACCCACCGGACGGGCCACCAGTATTTTGCAAAAAAAATCGTTTCCCCTTGACTGCTGGGACCCACCGGACGGGCCACCGTATTTTGCGAAAAAAACGTTCCCCCCGCTGTCAGCTCGGACCCACCGGAAGTGCCTCCTTATTACGCACAAAAAATGAATACTCCCCTGGTTAGCTGGGACCCACCTTGCTGGGAGGCTGACTTGTGGGCCTTCCAAGTTGACGGGCTCGAACGGCTTTGTCAACTTAGTCAATATGAACGATTCTAGCTCCAGTGACCATACGATGTCCATCCAACGGCCGTAGTGCTTCTTCACCCTCTGGTCTTCTTGCTCCAACGGCCCAAAGCAGCGCCGGTCGTGCCGCATGCTCCTGCCTCCCGTGGCCGGCTGTGCTGCCGCAGAGGCCTCACCGCCCCTACTATTCCCACCACTGGCCAGGCCTTGCGGCGACGGCAGCCTCACACCGTAGCCGAACCAGTGAACCCTCATAGTCCTCTCCGCGCGGGCTTCCACTGCCGTGTCGTCCCCTTCCTAGGCCTTGCCGTCGTCCACCGCCGTTGTGCTCTCCGCGCGGCGTGGTCAACGTGGTCAAGGAACAACTTCCATTGGAAGAGTACTGTACGTGGAGAGGCTGACAGCTGGGTCCACGGCCACAGCCTAGTTTTTTTGTGATTTGCCAAGTAAGTCGCTTTGTCAGGCCTGTTGGGCTGCAAATCTTTCAAGACGAGGAGAGCTTTCATTCGGCTGGCCGAGAAAATGGCCCATCGGTAATGATAAATGGGTTGTACATTTTTAAAACACATCAAACCGGCAATTAGTTTCAAATATCTTTTTTCTCATTTCAAGATTTTAAATTACATTAATTTTTATGCGTGTAGAATTTGTTGGATTTTATATTGATATACATTTATTTTTAAAATCAGTTTGAATGTGAGTCGAAATTTCAGGATTAAAAACAGTTCGGACCACACCGAAATATGCAAAATTTCGTATAATTTTTTAACCGTTGCCACAATGCGGGCTGTAATGCTAACAAAAAGAATATGGGCTCCAAAAAAACCTTAAGAATTAGCAAATGGGCTATAAATTATTAGAAATAATGGTAGATGGGTTGTATGTTGTTTTCCACAGATTTGGGGCTTTCCTAAAAAAAGGTTGATGCACAAGCACTGACTGTTGGATGTCCATCCAACGGCCGCCGTGCTTCTTCAATCTATGCTCTTCCTGCTCCAGCCGCTCAAACAAGCGTCGGCGGGACTGCCTGCTCCTCCTCCTCGCTGCCGGCTGTGCTGCCGCGCAGGCCTCACCGCCCGACCATACTCCCATCGCTGGCCTAGCCATCCCTCTACTCACCCACACCTGCTGTTATTCTCCGGCGATGGCAGACGAACCAGTAAACCCTCGTACAGTCCTAGTCCCCTCCGCGTGGGAAACAACTGCCGAGTCTTCCCTGCCTCCGTGTCGTCCCCTTCCTAGGCCTCGTTGTCGTCCACCGCCCTGGTGCTCTCGGCGCGGCATGGTCAACGTGGTCAAGGAACGATTTCCATCAGATGTGGACTGTACGTGGAGAGGCTGACAGCTGGGTCCACAGCTGCAGCAAGGAAGTGCCTCCTTATTACGCAGAAAATAATGATTCCTCCACCTGACAGCTGGGACCCACCGGACGGGCCATAGTATTTCGTGAAAAAAACGTTTCCCCTGACTGCTGGGACCCACCAGCTACATCTTCGCATGCAAGGAAGTGCGTCCGGGCAAAAAAAATGATTCGCCCCCTGACTGCTGGGACCCACCAGCTACATCTTCGCAGGCAAGGAAGTGCCTAACAGTCGGGACCCACCTAGTCGAAGCGTACGTAGCATTTTCATTCTGGTCGCGAACGTGTAAGTACATACTGGTCGATGTAGAGGCGCGCACGTGTCGTAGTAGAGGCGCGCACGTAGCATGTAAACGTACGTACAGCGGCTAGGGTGCAAGAAAGAAAATACGGCCACGTATGTATACATACGGGCGGGGTCTCGAACGCCTACTCGCGCATACGTGCGGCCATGGATCGTGTATATGGCTGGGTCGGAACGGAGAAACAGCGTCGTCGTCGTGTTCATGGGGAGGAAACAGAATGCGTCGTGTTCATGGGGAGGCAACGGAATGCGTCGTGTTCATCGGCAGGGCTTGGACGGAACAGGCGATGGAAACAAGGCCTGGCGTACCGCAGAACGGAGGAAACGGCCTTGTGTTCAACCGTCCACGTTTGAAACGGGATCCTGTTCATCCGGAGGGGTCTGGCGTACCGCAAAACGGAGGAAACGGACCTCCTACGGTCGAAACGGGGGTCCTATTGATCGGGAGGGGTGTGGCGTACCGCAAAACGGACGAAACAGACTTGTGTTGGAGTGCTACGATCGAAACAGGGGTCCTGTTCATCGGGAGGGGTGTGGCGTACCGCAAAACAGGACTCCACGGGATACTGTTCATCTCCACTGTCGACCTCCTCCAGCCTCCACGGGCTCCTATTCATCCAGCCTCCACGGGCTCCTGTTCATCCAGCCTCCACTGCGCGCTACTCCACCGGCTACTGTTCAACCACCCCTCCACCGTCTACTGTTCATCTAGCCCTCCACACCACGGGGTCCTGTTCAACGACCCCTCCACGGGCACCCCTCCACTGTCAACTGTTCATCCAGCCCTCCACACCACGGGGTCCTGTTCAACCACCTGTCCACCGTCTACTGTTCATCCACCCCTCCACGGGCACCCCTCCACCGAATAGCTATTTATGCAGCCCTCCACCACACCACAGGGTCCTGTTCATCCAGAGGCAACGTCATCGCTCACTGTTCATCCAATCCCCCCCCCCCCCCCCCCCCCCCCCCCCCGCGCAACGCTCACTGTTCATCCCATCGATCGGCTTCAGTTAGCAGCAGTAGCGAAGGAATCGCTCGATCGGGTTCAGTTAACAGCCATCGATCAATCGCTCGGGTTCAGTAACACGTAGCCTGTAGTGCAATCGCTCGGGTTCAGTTAGATCCCAACACCTCGCTCGGGTTCAGTTAGAGCCAACGCCTCTCACACACGCGCGTACGTGTACGAGAGAAACGCGCAGCGCTCGGCCCCCGACCTCCCACCGTAACCGGGAACTCCCCGAAATTTTCCTCGCCCTCACTTCTTCCACGGTTTTTTCCATCATGAATGGCCCAAAGAATGTCATGCAGCTGCGTCTCCGGCCCGCCCAGGACGAAAAGCCCATTTTCTGTCATGATTTTTTGTCATAGAAGTAGGAGCCCACCACATCTATGATGATACCGGGTTTTGTCACAATTATCGTCATAGAAGTGTCATATGTATGACAGAAAAATTTTCGTTTGGCCCAAAATGTCAAGGATGTGTCTTTTTTTGTAGTGATAATCAACTAGCATAGGAAGGCAAAACAAGCATAACTTCAGAACTTTAAGCACATAGAGAGGAAACTTGATATTATTGCAATTCCTACAAGCATATGTTCCTCCCTCATAATAATTTTCAGTAGAATCATGAATGAATCCAACAATTTAACCATCACATAAAGCATTATTTTCATGATATACAAGCATAAAAAATTTACTACTCTCCACATAAGCAAAATTCTTCTTATTCGGAATAGTGGGAGCATCATAAGAAACTCGAATACTATAAATTTTTTCCACATTGAAAGAATAAAATTCAGAAAAAGGGTAATCATAATTATGATAAGTTTTATAAATATAATTATCACTACTTTTTATAGCATAAGTATCATCACAATAATTATCATAAGTAGCAACTTTGTTCTCATCATAATCGATTGAAACCTCTTCCAAGATAGTGGAATCATTACTAAATAAAGTCATGACCTCTCCAAATCCACTTTCATAATTGCCACAATAAGATTCAACACCTTCCAAAATAGTGGGATCATTACTTCCTAAAGTTGACACTCTTCCAAACCCACTTTCATCAATATAATCATCATAAATAGGAGGCATGCTATCATCATACTAAATTTGCTCATCAAAACTTGGGAGACTAAAAATATCATCTTCATTAATCATAGAATCCCCAAGCTTGGGACAAACATTAATTGTAGCAAATACATTCTCAAACATGTCATTCTCATCAAACATAGCATCCCCAAGCTTGGGCCTTTTCATATCATAAGCATAATCACTCTCATCATTAATAGTATGGATAGCACCAATAATATAACAATTATCATCATCACAATGAGTAATAGGAGCAACATCATTTGGGAGGAATACCTTATTACCTTTGCTTCTCCATCTTTTCTTTTTCTTCTTCACATCATGTGTGGGTTTAATCCTCTTTTTGGAGCTTGTTATTAATGAGCTTGGTTGGATAGAATGCTCCTCCTCGTTACCTTATTCATCATAAGAAATAATAGGAGGATATTGGGAAGTCTCTTCCCTTTCATTAGTATTCTCTTCATCTTCTAATTGTATTATTGACTTCATGTAATTGGCAATATAAGTATTTTCAATGTAATTCACCGCACAATACATATAAATTTCCTCTAGATCAAAATCAAGAACTTTGTCAAGGGAAAATTCTGGAATATCCTTAGTTATACGTTTCATTTCTTCATATCCCAGAAGCAAACTAAGTTCATTATGATGCGCGAGGGAAATTAAGTCATCACAATTTTTGGACATGATTCGATCAGGAAACAATTTGCATTGGATATTTAAATGGCCACGTTCATTGCAAAGTTCACAAGGGTGGCTAAGAAAATTTAAATTTTCAGCACAAACATCTAGCCTTTCTTGCAACCATTTAGTTTCTAAATACTTATACCTCTTACAAAATCTATCTTCCCTATTTTGTGTGTACTTGCAAACTCTATGCAGTCCACAAAAATTGACATGCTTATAAGAGACATTTTCATCATGACTAGTGCAATGATCATTAGTACTATGGATATTCAAAGAGTTCGTACTAACAACATTGCAATCATGCTCATCATTTAGTGCCAAACATTTTAATACATTCTTCTTCTAACACTTGGGCACAATTATCAGAATCCTTATTTTCATGAAAGACATTAAAAAGATGAAGCATATGAGGTACCCTTAATTCCATTTTTTGCAATTTTCTATTATAGAATAAACTAGTGATAAAACAAGAAACAAAAAGATTCAATTGCAAGATCTAAAGATATACCTTCAAGCACTAACCTCCCCAGCAACGGTGCTAGAAAAGAGCTTGATGTCTACTACACACCTTCTTCTTGTAGACGTTGTTGGGCCTCCAAGTGCAAAGGTTTGTAGGACAGTAGAAAATTTCCCTCAAGTGGATGACCTAAGGTTTATCAATCCGTGGGAGGCATAGGATGAAGATGGTCTCTCTCAAACAACCCTGCCACCAAATAGCAAAGAGTCTCTTGTGTCCCCAACACACACAATACAATGGTAAATTGTATAGGCACACTAGTTCGGCGAAGAGATGGTGATACAAGTGCAATATGGATGGTAGATATAGGTTTCTGTAATCTGAAAATTTAAAAACAGCAAGATAACTAATGATAAAAGTGAGCGAAGACGGTATTGCGATGCATTGAAACAAGGCCTAGGGTTCATACTTTCACTAGTGCAAGTTCTCTCAACAATAATAACATAATTGGATCATATAACTATCCGTCAACATGCAACAAAGACTCACTCCAAAGTCACTAATAGCGGAGAACAAATGAAGAGATTATTGTAGGGTACGAAACCACCTCAAAGTTATTCTTTCCGATCGATATATTCAAGAGTTTGTAGTAAAATAACACGAAGCTATTCTTTCCGTTCAATCTATCCTAGAGTTTGTACTAGAATAAGACCTTAAGACACAAATCAACCAAAACCCTAATGTCACCTAGATACTCCAATGTCACCTCAATTACCCGTGGGTATGATTATACGATATGCATCACACAATCTCAGATTCATCTATTGAACCAACACAAAGAACTTCAGAGAGTGCCCCAAAGTTTCTACCGAATAATCAAGACGAAAACGTGTGCAAGCCCTATGCATAAGTTCACGAGGTCACGGAACTCGCAAGTTGATCACCAAAACATACATCTACTGGATCACATGATATCCCATTGTCACCACAGATAAGCACATGCAAGACATACATCAAGTGTTCTCAAATCCTTAAAGACTCAATCCAATAAGATAACTTCAAAGGGAAAACTCAATCCATCACAAGAGAGTAGAGGGGGAGAAACATCATAAGATCCAACTATAATAGCAAAACTCACGATATATCCTGATCGTGCCGAATCAAGAACACGAGAGAGAGAGAGAGAGAGAGAGATCAAACACATAGCTACTAGTACATACCCTCAGCCCCGAGGGTGAACTACTCCCTCCTCGTCATGGAGAGCGCCGGGATGGTGAAGATGGCCACCGGAGAGGGATTCCCCCCTCCGGCAGGGTGCTGGAATGGGTCTAGATTGGTTTTCGATGGCTACAGAGGCTTCCGGCGGCTGAACTACCGATCTAGGTTTCTTTCTGGATGTTTGGGGTTATATAAGAGGTGTTGGAGTCGGGAACAAGTCAAGGGGTCCCCGACGCGGCCACGAGGTAGGGGGGCGCGCCCAGGGGTAGGGCAAGCCCCCACCCTCGTTGTGGCCTTGGGACTCTTCTGGCCCATCTCTGGTACTCCGTGGTCTTCTTCTGGTCCAAAAATGATCTCCGTGAAATTTCAGGTCAATTGGACTCCCTTTGGTTTTCCTTTTCCTTGATACTGAAAAACAAGGAAAAAACAGAAACTAGCACTGGGCTCTAGGTTAATAGGTAAGTCCCACAAATCATATAAAATACCATATAAATGCATATAAAACATCTGAGGTTGATAATATAATAGCATGGAACAATCAAAAATTATAGATACGTTGGAGACGTATCAATATTTATGAGTCTCTCAAAGCTATGAGAATTTCCATTGATGAGTGCCATACTTTGTGTGATTCGGGAGCTAGTGTTTCCACGATTCCAAAAACTTTATGTGATGTGTTCGGTTTCCGTGAATTTGATGATTTTTCTTTAAATTTGCATATTGCGGATTCCACTATTAAGAAACCTATGGGAAGGATTAATGATGTTCATATTGTGGAAAATAGGAATTATGTTCCCATAGATTTCATTGTTCTTGATATAGAATACAATCCTACATGTCCTATTATTCTTGGTAGACCTTTCCTTAGAACAATTGGTGCAATTATTGATATGAAGGAAGGAAACATTAGATTTCAATTTCTATTAAGGAAGGGCATGGAACAATTTCCGAGAAATAGAATTAAATTGCCATATGAATCTATTATGAGAGCCACTTATGGATTGCATACCAAAGATGACAATACCTAGATCTATTCGTGTTTTTATGCCTAGCTAAGGGCGTTAAACAATAGCGCTTGTTGGGAGGCAACCCAATTTTATTTTTGTTTTTGATTTTTAGGTTCTGTTTTGAAATAAATAATTCATCTAGCCTCTGGTTAGATGTTGTTTTGTGTTTTAATTAGTGTTTGTGCCAAGTAAGACCTTTAGGATGGATTACGATGATATTTGATTTGATCTTGCTTGAAAAACAGAAAAAAAATTCTTAGGTTTTCCTAGTTTTTAAGAATTTTTGGAGTTACATAAGTATTCGAGAGTTCCAGATTGCTACAGACTGTTCTGTTTTTGACAGATTCTGTTTTCTATGTGTTGTTTGCTAATTTTGATGAATCTATGGCTAGTATCGGGGGATATGAACCATGGAGAAGTTGGAATACAGTAGATATTACACCAATATAAATAAATAATGAGTTCACAACAGCAACAAAAAGTGGTGATTTATTTTCTTATACTAACGGAGCTTATGAGTTTTTCTGTTGAGTTTTGTGTTGTGAAGTTTTCATGTTTTGGTTAAGAATTTGATGGGCAATGGAATAAGTAGTGGCAATAGCCAAAGCTTGGGGATGCCCAAGGCACACCAAGGTAATATTAAAGGACAACCAAGAGCCTAAGCTTGGGGATGCCCCGGAAGGCATCCCCTCTTTCATGTTCGTCTATCAGTAACTTTACTTGAGGCTATATTTTTATTCACCACATGATATGTGTTTTGCTTGGAGCGTATTGCATGATTTGAGTCTTTGATTTTTAGTTTGTCATAATCATCCTTGTTGTACACACCTTTTGAGAGGGACATGCATGAATTGCGATTTATTAGAATACTCTATGTGCTTCACTTGTATCTTTTGAGCTAGGAAATTTTGCTCTAGTGCTTCACTTATATCTTTTTAGAGCACATCTGTGGTTTTATTTTATAGAAATTATTGAATTCTCATGCTTCACTTATATTATTTTGAGAGTCTTTAAACCGCATGGTAATTTTCTTTGGTTATAAATTTAGTCCTAATATGATAGGAATCCAAGAGGGATATAATAAAAACTCTCATATAAAGTGCATTGAATACTATGAGAAGTTTGATTCCTTATGATTGTTTTGAGATATACAGATGGTGAAATTAGAGTCATGCTATTGAGTAATTGTGAATTTGAGAAATACTTGTGCTAAGGTTTGTGAGTCCCATAGCATGCACGTATGGTGAACTGTTATGTAACGAAGTTGGAGTATGAGATATTTTTTGATTGTCTTCCTGATGAATGGCGGTCGGGGACGAGCGATGGTCTTTTCCTACAAATCTATCCCCCTAGTAGCATGCCTGTCAGCGTTCTGGGAACGGGGGTCCCCAGAATTGCCTGCCTGCGTCCCACGGCGTGGCCAAGCAGCAGGCCGTACGACCCATCTTCACCAACAAAGCATCCAAGACCCTCGCGAGTGGCCAAGCCTCACGAGGCGGACGATGCAAGACCTGTTCTGGAGTGGCCTAGCTAGGCAGGTTGGCGAGGAGCGGAGATATCAAGGCATGGCAAACCTCACGAGGCTCTCATGACGTAAGCCATGACGATCGACACCAGGCGGGCGGCGGGCGGGCGCCAGCGTGCGCAGCGTCCTTGTTTCCCCTTTGGTGCAAAGGAGGCAAGCGCAGGCGCGGAGTACCGAGGCCTCAGGCAAAGGTTGCCATTTCGATGCAACAAGACCAAGACCAGGCAGACGGCAAGACGGAGGTCATCGTGGAGCCCAAGACAGCGTCACCACCAGAGCCTTTCACAGGTAAAGACCGCTTTTGTCAGGATAGCTTGTACTAGGTGTCCCCCTTCAAATTAGCCCGCCGGTGTTGGCTCCCTTCCCGCTCAATATTTGGGAAGAGGACCAGGGCCTCTACAAATAGGACTAGCCTCCACCATAGTAGGGGCATCTCATCTTAGCTTGAGGGAATCTACATAGCACAAGTTCATACGCACAAGAACACCTCAACCTCAGGAGGTTGCTCTTCCCCTTGTATTGTTCATCATCAGCCCAAGAGGCAATACACCACCACCACACTGGAGTAGGGTATTGCACCACAACGGTGTCCCGAACTAGTATAAACCCCGTGTATTTCTGTGTTGTGAGTTTGTCGAGTTCGTCCGCAAGACCTTAGCGAGAGCTAGAGCGTAGATCGGTAGGAGGGAAACACTTTGCGCGCACCCTAGTGTTTGAACCTTTAGGGTTTGCCGGAACCCCACATCTGACATTTGGCGCGCCAGGTAGGGGTGCACCAGAGCTTCTTCTATGCCAATCAGCTCTCCGACATTCACCGGCTATGATGTCTGGCGACCCAAGGGCCGGCTCTGACCGCTGGGTAGCCTGGCCGGCCCGAACGGCGCCGCCTGCCCATGAAGGTCTTGACCCCGCACCCCAAGTGGCACGGGCACCACCAAGCTCCGCTGGGAGTGGATAGCACGGCCAGGCATCATCCACCCTCACCCCGCGGCAAGTACGAGCCACGGCGAGAGTAGCGAGTCACGTCGCAGCAACAGCGCCGCACTCACGACGGGAGCAAGCGAACATGCGGGCGGCACTCACAGCGGCAAGGGAGCTTCTGCGATGCAGGCTGATGGAGAGCGGCCGGGACACGCTGCTTGAGCGTGTTGCTGAGCTGCTGGACGCAGAGGCGTCGGGAGCGCCACCCTTTTGCTATCGTCCCCCCCAGGCCACTGCAAGGTCATGCGGCAAACCTCACCACATCTGCGCTCCATCGACTACGCCCGGGGGCTTCATCAACATCAGCACGGCCGGTGGCGTAGGGGGCTCCGACCCCCCCATGCACGCTCGACAGGCACGAGCGCAAGCATCACCCCCCATGGTCCCGGCCGGAAGCCATATTATCATCCCCATGACGCCATCACGGGCGGAGCAACATGGAGCGTGGGGCACCACGACGAGGTGTTTGAGGTCACAGCCCCGGAAGGCTACGTGCCCTGCATGATGGACCAAGGGTACGCACCAGAGGACGATGTCGGCTCATTCGTTGGAGAAGATTGGGGAGAAGGGGCACTGGGAGCTAAAGCCTTCCAAGAGCCAACAGAGAACCACAATGATCGCGTTAGCAGCGGCAACTACAGGGTACCGCTAACCTCTCAGGAACGGGTTTAGGCTAACCATGGGCTCCAGATGAATCAAGTTGCAGCATTGATCGACGACCCTAGCACGGTGGCACCCGTTTCAAAAAGGAAGACATGCTGGGGGCCGCCGGGAGGGAGCCAGGAGAAAGGCCCCTCCCCAAGGCACGCGAAACTAGGGGACACCCGTAGGTAGGCCCTCTGCCGGGGAGGCTTCAACAACCCTTCCCCCGGCAGAGGACCCGTGGTCGCCGAGGGAACCACTGGCGTCCTCTTTCCCTCCTTTATGTCGTCCTGGTCTCCGGTCGGCTCAAAGGAGGTCAAGGGTGGCGCAAGGTGGGGCCCTCGTCTGGAGATATGAAGCAAGGCCGGTACCTGTGAAGAAGGCCCACTGCCTGTGAAGCTCGCCGCCCGTGACACTCTCACGTAATAATGAGTTGGGGCTCTACACGCCCCAGAGTCTCAGGGGTGCCAGCCTTAGGCCCTGGGGCTCCCTCCCACGCCTAGTGGCAGCACTTAGCTCCGCGCTGGTGAGAAGACTTGAAGACCCGAAGACTAGACTAGGTGCCGGACGCGGCCTTTTGCTTTGGATCTCTCTTTTTGTGGCTTTGCTTTCTGGATCTGGATTTAAGTTGAAGTTGATTTTTTATCGCGCGCGCGGGGGGTGCCTTTTCTCGTTCGAGCCGTTTCTTGCCTTCTGGATCTCGTTTGGTTTGGGACTCGCGTCCATCGCCTTTCCCTCGCAAGCTCCTCGCGAGCCAGATCGCGTAGAGCGCACGCTCATCAAGCACGCGCTAACGCTGCGCCTGGCGCTCACCTCTTACGGGACCCCTTCAAACGGGGCGATAGGCTCCGCAAGATTCTCAGGAACTCATCGCCTCACAACCCGGCCCTAAGCTGGCGCTGACTAAGGTAAACCACGTCGGGGAGCTCACCCCCAGCTTCATGAGCTCACGAGGACTCATACCCACATCACATAGGAAAGTAAAAACTGCAATTTTCTTACACGAGGGGCTCCCCCTCTCAAAATGCTATTACAAGTTTTCCAAGGGCCAAGCCTGAGTTTTGCGTGCATAATAAAACAACAGGAGAATATGGGATCAGCCAGAGATATCGCTCGCTGCATCGTCCATGGACGCGTCACTCGCATCATCATCATCTCCGTCGAAATCGTCGCCGTCATCAGCGATGCCCCCATCGCCGTCGTTGACCACGTCACCTTCGTCTGCGACGACCACCACCCCATCGTTCTCCGAGGTGAAGGCCCTGACCAATGCGTCGACATGGTCCTCTATCCAACGCGCCAGGTCGCCCCGAACGGCCATGGGTACAGGGGCAATGGCGGCATCAAAGTCGAAGTTGGGGTTGGCGTTAGGAAGGTGGCTGAAGACACGGGAGAAGGCGTGCTGAAGCAGGCCACGACCCCTCTCCTCCACAAGCTGTCGAACTCTGGCAGATTGAGCCTCCAGGCGCGTCACCACCTCGATGAAGAAGGTCAGGTTGCTGGCGTAGTCACTTGAGTGAGGGGTCGGGGTGTTCTCGTCGCAGTTGTAACCCTGGGCGGTGTTGGCCTTGTTCCGAAGGTCTTGAAGCATAGGAGCGTACTCGCGCTCCAGCGTCCGGCGTTGAAGCACCTCCTCCCTGTTTTGCCATGCGACGGCCTCGGCATCATCAACTCATTTCCGAAGGGAAGACAGCTCGGCGCGGGCGGAGGCCAAGTCCGCTTGCGCCATAACCAGGGCGGCAACTGTGGCCTCCGCATGGCTCTCAGCCTCGTCCAACCTGGGCCTGAGGGCGGCGGCCCTGCCCGCACCCTCCTGACCAGCGAGCTTCAGTTCAAGTCGTACCTGCCCTCCAGATCTGCGTGAACCTTGGCCACCCGGCGATTAATCTACTCCTCGACTCTGGCCTCGCGGGCCCCGACGGCATCTTCAGCTTGAGCGACTTGACGCTCCCTTGTCTCCAGTCGCTCAAGCTCGAGGCTGCGCTCCACGGCTTCCAGGGCCAGCATCTCCTCGCGCTGCCGGACCTCCTCTTCCTCCGCAAGTGTCCCCCTCATCGACGCAAGGGCGACCCCATGCGCCTCGACCTGCTGCTCAAGGGACGCGCTCCAGGCCTGGAGCTCCCACGCACGCTCCTTCGTAGGCTCGCGGTGATGATCGGCCTCGTGAGCTTCTTCCAAAGCTCGCGAGCGGGCTTCATTGGAAATCTTGAGGGACGCCTCGGCCTTCGCGTTCTCGAGGTCGTGATGATAAAGACCAAGGTTGATGGCCACTCGCAGCTTGCGCCGCTCCTCCACCAACCGAAGACCTTTAGCCTCAAGACACGAGTCGACACCAGCAAGCTCTTCACCAAGCGGTTCATCGCGCCCATCTCCACCTGGAAGAGCTCGTGGCGGACCATGCTGCATCCGCGCTCGAGCTCGAATGCTCGGCCCACCTCGTCCTCCACCTCGGGGGCTGCGGGTGGAGCATCAAGTGGCGCACCACCTCCCAGTTGGGGGCTAGGGGCTGGCACGGCCCCAGGCGCTAGCTGACACTCGTGAGGGGCCCGAACCGAACAAGGCTCGCTACTTGAAGGAGACTCTAGGATCGAGGCTAGCCAGCTACCAACTGTGACTAGGGGAGGAGCCATTGGCACGCCTGTTGTGCTCCGAGCAAGGCCGCGAAGAAAGGACGGCAAAGGCGCAAGCTCGGGGCGCCTTGATGATGGACCAACTCCCATAGCTGACCCCACATCGTGGGCAGCGTCCAAGCCTGTGGCGCTGGAGCTTGGTGGGTGCGATGGGTCGAGAGGGAGCTGCTTCTCTGGAGATTTCGCGGCCTTAGAAGAAGGGGACCTGAGGGGACAATCATTAGGGAAGGAAGGCGGCACATAGAAGATCACCAAGATAAGGTACTTACTCGTCGATAGCGATGTACTTCCGTCGCTTCAACGGTCCGAAGATGCTGCCGCCGCTAGGGGATCCTTTCCTCTTGCGAAGCTCCTCGAAGTCCACACAAAGGCGACCGAAGCGCTGGACATGATGGCCGGAGCGCGGCGGAGCCGAAGAAGAACCAAGAGGGATGGCTTTAGGGGATCCCGGCTGCGGCGAACAGCCTGGCTCTTTCTCGCTGCGACCTCCCGAGGCTCCTATAGCCTTGGCCTCGGGAGCCGCATGCCGCATTTCATCAGTGATTGACCCCTCAGGAGGGGCATCGCAAGCTCCCGAGGATGAAGCCCCCGGATCACCACTCGGCGTGTGCTCCTCAACATCTGAGCGGCCGACCACCGTCATCGCTCGCACCCCCGCACCATCACCTGGGGCGAGCTCGGCCCCGGCGGTGAAGACGGGGACCATGATGAAGGGATTCTCGTGGGGCCCCACCAAGACGATTGGGCGCAGCCCCCACTCATCAAAGGAAGGCATGTTTGCGGCAAACGTGACCTTGTTCTCGCAGCGGTACAACATGCAGCTTTTCCTGGGCATCTCGTCCGGCAGAGGGACACCAGATAGGACCGTGAGCATTGTTTGTCACGCAGCGAGAGGAAGCCCCTCCTCCTAAAACCTCATGTTGTCCTGTCCGCTGAGCAAGGCCCACATCGGGCGAGAATGGCGCTGAAGCAGAGCAACTCGACGCCTGACGAAGTCCCTCACCACCATGGGCACAGTCACACCAAGGTCCTTCAACCACCGCAGCCTGGCCCAGATGGGGGCAAGACAGGGGCTCGCGAGCCTCTGGTGACCACAACCGGAGTTTGGAATGGCAGGCCCCACCAGAGCTTGGAGCAGAGGGTTGAGCACGCCGGCATCAACAAACACCCATCACGTGCGGAACTCGCTTGTGGATGAAGGGAGCTCGAAGTCAATCCCCATGCTTGCTATCGCAGCCACGGCCTAGAAGCCCACACACCCTGAGCTCTGCCAGGGACTGGTGAGATGCAGCGAGAAGAAGTGGCGGAGGAGTGCCACGGAGGGGGTGATGCCCACCATGGCCTCACACACGAAAGCAAAGACGGTGAGAAGGGTCACAGATTGAGGGTCAAGATGGAGCATGTGGATCTGATAGTGCTCGAGCACCATGTTGAAGAAGGCGGAGAAGGGAGGAATCAGGCCAGCCCAGAGGGCATCAATAAAGATCGGAACCTCAGTGACTGCCTGAGCCATGCTGGAGCGAGACGCAGGCCAGGCCGGCGTCTCTCCCCCCTCGTTGAAGCTAGAGGAGAGCATGGGGCGCACCTTGCCCATGGCCTCATCATTGAGCACCCGAGGCCGGCCGAGCGCCGGCTCGAAGGATAGAGGCACAGTTGGCGAGGACAAGGGTTTCTTCCCCCTCCCAGCCTGTTTTGGTGCCATGGCGGTGAAGTGGGCGGAGCGCAAGTTAGATTGGGAAGGCGGAGCAGGACGTCGAAGGAGCAGGGAGATTGGAAGAGCCGGGCGCAGCGAGGGAAGAATAACTGTGCAAGAAGCGGGGATGCATAGCCCGGCGGATTCAAGGGCAACATGGGGAAGCGGAGACGCCCATGACCTATGGACCGCCACGCGTCAACCAAGGACGTAGGCTTTTGGGGCCTGCGGTGCTCCAAGCTTGACCCTTGGCTTCGCCGCGAAGCCAAGCCCGAGCGCACCTTGGGCCCGGGGGCTACTGTCGGCGTTCTGGGAATGAGGGTCCCAGACTTGCCTGGCTGCAGCCCACGGCGTGGCCAAGAAGCAGGCCGTACGACCCATCTTCACCAACAAAGCATCCAAGACCCTCGCGAGGCGGACGACACAAGACCTCCTCTGGAGTGGCCTAGCTAGGCAGGCTCGCGAGGAGCGGAGATATCAAGGCAGGGAAAACCTCACGAGGCTCTCATGACGTAAGCCATGACGATCGACACTAGGTGGGCGCCAGGCGGGCACTAGCGCGCGCAGCGTCCTTGTTTCCCCTTTGGTGTAAAGGAGGCAAGCGTGGCTGCGGAGTACCGAGGCCTCAGGCAAAGGTTGCCATTTCAGTGCAACAAGACCAAGACTAGGCGGACGGCAAGGCGGAGGTCATCGTGGAGCCCAAGACGGCGTCACCACCAGAGCCTTTCACAGGTGAAGACCGCTTTTTGTCAGCATAGCTTGTACTAGTTGTCCCCCTTCAAATTAGCCCGCCGTTGTGGCTCCCTTCCCGCTCAATATTTGGGAAGAGGACCAGGGCCTCTATAAATAGTACTAGCCACCACCATAGTAGGGGCATCTCATCATAGCTTGACGGAATCTACACAGCACAAGTTCATACGCATAAGAACACCTCAACCTCAGGAGGCTGTTCTTCCCCTTGTATTGTTCATCATCAACCCAAGAGGCAATCCACCACCACCACACTAGAGTAGGGTATTACACCACAACGGTGGCCCGAACCAGTATAAACCCCGTGTCTTTCTGTGTTGTGAGTTCATCGAGTTCGTCCGCAAGACCCAGCGAGCTAGAGCATAGATTGGTAGGAGCGAAAGACTTTGTGCGCACCCCAGTGTTCGAACCTTAAGGGTTTGCCGGAACCCCACATCCAACAATGCCCGTAGTACTGTGTTTTGATGACTAATAGATTTTTGCAATAAGTATGTGAGTTCTTTATGACTAATGTTGAGTCCGTGGATTATACGCACTCTCACCCTTCCACCATTGCCAGCCTCTCTAGTGCCGCGCAACTTTTGCTGGTACCTTAAACCCACCATATACCTTCCTCAAAACAGCCACCATACCTACCTACTATGGCATTTCCATGGCCATTCTGAGATATATTATCATGCAACTTTCCATCATTCTGTTTATTATGACATATTCCATCATTGTCATATTTCTTTGCATGATCATGTAGTTGAGATCGTATTTGTGGCAAAGCCACCATTCATTATTTTTTATACATGTCACTCTTGAGTCATTGCACATCCCGGTACACCGCCTGAGGCATTCATATAGAGTCATATTTTGTTCTAGTATCGAGTTGTAAGTAAATAGAAGTGTGATGTCATTATTAGAACATTGTCCCATGTGAGGAAATAAAAAAGAGAGGCCAAAAGAGTTTCCAAAAAAGAGAAAAGATTCTCCAAAAAAGAGAGAAAGGAGAATACAAAATGAGAAAAATATAGAAGGGGCAATTTTACTATCCTTTTTCCACACTTGTGCTTCAAAGTAGCACCATGATCTTCATGATAGAGAGTCTCCTATGTTGTCACTTGCATATGCTAGTGGGAATTTTTCATTATAGAACTTGGTTTGTATATTCCAACGATTGGCTTCCTCAAATTGCCCTAGGTCTTCACGAGCAAGAAAGTTGGATGTACACCCACCTAGTTTTCTTTTTTGAGCTTTCATAAACTTATAGGTCTAGTGTATCTGTTGTACGACAATCCCTACTCACTCACATTGATATCTATTGATGGGCATATCCATAGCCTGTTATACGCCTAGATGATGTGAGACTATCTCTCTTTTTGTCTTCTCCACAACCACAATATTCTATTCCACCTATAGTGTTATGTCCATGGCTCACACTCATGTATTGCGTGAAAGTTGGAAAAGTTTGAGAACGTCAAAAGTATGAAACAATTGCTTGGCTTGTCATTGGGGTTGTGCATGATTTGAATATTTTTTGTGATGAAGATGGAGCATAGCCAGACTATATGATATTGTAGGTATAATCTTTCTTTGGCCATGTTATTTTGAGAAGACATAATTGCCCTGTTAGTATGCTTGAAGTATTATTGTTTTGTTATCAATATTAAACTTTTGTTTTGAATCTTATGGATCTAAAAGTTCATGCAACAATAAAGAAAATTACACAGATAAATATGTTAGGTAGCATTCCACATCAAAAATCCTATTGTTATCATTTACCTACTCGAGGACGGGCAGGAACTAAGCTTGGGGATGCTTGATATGTCTCCAACGTATCTATAATTTTTGATTGTTCCATGTTATTATATTATCTGTTTTGGATGTTTTATATACATTAATATGCTATTTTATATTATTTTTGGGACTAACCTATTAACCTAGAGCCCAGTGCCAGTTTTTGTTTTTCCTTGTTTTTGAGTTTCGCAGAAAAGGAATACCAAACGGAGTCCAAATGGAATGAAACCATCGCGATGATTTTTCTTGGACTAGAAGACAACCGGGAGACTTGGAGATGAAGTCGGATGAGCCACAAGGCAGCCACAAGGATGGAGGGCATGCCAAGGGGGTAGGGCATGCCCCCACCCTTGTGGGGACCCCGTGACCCTCCTGACCTAATTATTTCACCTATATATTCCCAAATTTCTCCAAACCACCAGAGGCATCCATGAAAAGACTTTTCCACCGCCACGACCTGTTGTACCTGTGAGATCCCATCTTGGGACCTTTTCCCAGACCCTGCCGGAGGGGGATTTGGTCACGGAGGGCTTCTACATCAACTCTATTGCCTTTCCGATGAAGTGTGAGTAGTTTACCTTAGACCTATGGGTCCATAACTAGTAGCTAGATGGCTTCTTCTCTCTCTTTCATTCTCAATACCACGTTCTCCTTGATGTTCTTGGAGAACTATCTAATGTAATACTTTTTTGCGGTGTGCTTGCCGAAACCCGATGAATTGTGGATTTATGATCAGCTTATCTATGAATATTATTTGAATCTTCTCTGAATTCTTTTATGCATGATTTGATATCTTTGTAATTCTCTTCGAACAATCAGTTTGGTTTGGCTAACTAGATTGGTTTTTCTTGCAATGGGAGAAGTACTTAGCTTTGGGTTCAATCTTGCGGTGTCATTGCCCAGTGGCAGTAGGGGGGAGCAAGGCACATATTGTATTATTGACATCGAGGATAAAAAGATGGGGTTTTCATCATATTGCTTGAGTTAATTCCTCCACATCATGTCATCTTACTTAATGCGTTACTCTGTTCTTCATGAACTTAATACTCTAGACGCATGCAGGAGTCGGTTGATGTGTGGAGTAATAGTAGTAGATGCAGAATCGTTTCGGTCTACTTGACACGGACATGATGCCTATATTCATGATCATTGCCTTAGATATCATCATAACTTTGCGCTTTTCTATCAATTGCTTGACAGTAATTTTTTCATCCAATGTATTATTTGCTATCTTGAGAGAAGCCTCTAGTGAAACCTATGGCCCCGGGTCTATTTTCCATCATACAAGTTTCCGATCTACAACTTTAGTTTCCGATCTACTATTTTTGCAATCTTTTACTTTCCGATCTCTAAACCAAAAATACCAAAAATATTTACTTTACCATTTATCTATCTCTATTAGATCTCAATTTTTCAAGTAACCATGAAGGGATTGACAACCCCTTTATCATGTTGGGTGCAAGTTGTTTGATTGTTTGTGCAGGTATCAGGTGATTTGTGCATTGTCTCCTACTGGATTGATACCTTGGTTCTCAAACTGAGGGAAATACTTATCTCTTCTTTGCTGCATCACCCTTTCCTCTTCAAGGGAAAAACAAATGCAAGCTCAAGAAGTAGCAATCATCAATTTCATCCTCTCACTAGATTGTGCAACATGTTCATGATCAAGTTACTTAAAATTCATTATATCATTCCTAAGGGAGATGATCTTACAGGGAGGAAAATACTTGGAAATAAAAGCATCTTTACACTTATTCCATGAATCAATACTATTTTTAGGCAAAGATGAAAACCAAGTTTTAGCACGATCTTGTACTGAGAACAGAAATAGATTCAACTTAACAATATCATTATCCACATCTTTTTTATTTTGCATATCACACAACTCAACGAAAGTATTTAGATGGGATGCAGCATCTTCATTAGGACTACTAGAAAATTGTTCTTTCATAAAAAGATTCAACAAAGCGGCATTAATTTCATAAGATTCTGCACTAGTGGAGGGAGAGAACTAATAAAATCATTATTATTAGTGTTTGAATTCACACAACTTTGTATTTTCTTGATACATCGTGACAAGGCAAGCAATCTACCACACAAGCAAACAAAAAGCAAATGAAAAGACGAACAGAAAGAAAGTGAATAAAAAAGGCAAATATTTTTGTGTTTTTCTGAAAATGTTTTAGAAGTGGCGGAGGGGAAAACGAGAGGCAAATGGAAAATAATGTAATGCAAGAGATGAGAGTTTGTGATAGGTACTTGGTAGGCTTGATGTAGAACCACCCTGACAACGGCGCCAGAAATTCTTCCTGCTACTTCTTGAGCTTGCGTTGATTTTTTCCTTGAAGAGGAAAGGGTGATGCAGCAAGTAGAGATAAGTATTTCCCTCAGTTAAGAAACAAGGTATTAATCCAGTAGGAGGCACAAGCATGTCCCCGGTATATGCACCTGCACAAACTAACAAACACTTGCACTCAACACGGAAAAGGGGTTGTCGATCCCTTCACGGTCACTTGCAAGAGTGAGATCTAATAGAGATAAATATAAAAGATAAGTAAAATGCAAAATAAAGTAAATATAAATAAATTGCAGCAAGGTATTTTTGGGTTTTTGGTTTTATAGATATGAAAATATATGATGAAAAATAGACGCGGGGGCCATAGGTTTCACTAGATGCTTCTCTGTCAAAGAAATCATATGATGGGTAAACAAATTTCTATTGAGCAATTAATAGAAAAGTGCAAAGTTATGATGATATCTAAGGCAATGATCATGAACATAGGCATCACGTCTGTGACAAGTAGACCGACTCCTGCCTGCATCTACTACTATTACTCCACACATTGACCGACTCTTGCCTGCATCTAGAGTATTATGTTCATAAGAACAGAGTAACGCCTTAAGCAAGATGACATGATGTAGAGGAATAAACTCAAGCAATATGATGTAAACCCCATCTTTTTACCTTAATGGTAACAATACAATACGTGCCTCGCTACCCCTACTGTCACTTGGTGAGGATACCACAAGATTGAACCCATCACAAAGCACCTCTCCTATTGCAAGAAAAACCAATCTAGTAGGCCAAACCAAATCGAAAGATCGGAGATAAATACTAAGCTATTTCAATCATGCATAAAAGAGTTCAGAAAAGATGCAAATAATATTCATAGATAATCTGATCATAAATCCACAATTCATCGGATCTCAACAAACGCATCGCAAAAGAAGATTACATCGAATAGATCTCCAAGAACATCGAGGAGAACATTGTACTGAAGATCAAAGAGAGAGAAGAAGCCATCTAGCTACTAGCTATGGACCCTTAGGTCCGTGGTAAACTACTCACGCATCATCGGAAGGGCTGCAAGGTTGGTGTAGAGGCCCTCCGTGATCGAATCCCCCTCCGGTGGAGTGCCGAAAAGGCCCCAAGATGGGATATCATGAGAACAGAATCTTGCGGCGGCGGAAAAGTATTTTTGGTGTGCCCTTTGGTATAGGGGGAATATTTGAGCATTTATAGTGCTAGAGTTAGGGTTAGAGGAGCCACGGGGCCCGCAAGCCCCCTGACCGCCCCCTAGGGCATGTGCCCCCCTCATGGGTCTTCTAGCCTCCTCCCAAAGCTTCCTAGTTTTCTTCTCGTCCAAGAAATATCATCATAAAGTTTAATTCCATCTAGAGTCCATTTGGTACTGATTTTCTATAAAATCCAAAAACAAGGAAAAAACTTAAACTGGCACTGGGCATGAGGTTAATAAGTTAGTCCCAAAAATAATATAAAATAGCATATTAATGCATATAAAACATCTAAAACAGATAATATAATAGCATGGAACAATCAAAAATTATAGATACGTTGGAGACATATCACTCCTTTAAAGAGTGGTCTGGGAATCTTGAAATCAGAAAGGAGAACTCATCTATCGAGCCAAGGACTTCAGATTTGAGGTTGTCCCCGTTAAGGGGCTACTGAAAGTGTCCTGGACTAGGGGTACTAATCTAGTCGGCCCAAGCTCCTTGGATTGGCTTGATGGGCCCTCATTCTTCTCGAGATGGGCTGCGGAAGCTGCATGACGAACCTTGATCAGGACTGCATCTGCCGAACACTTACCATATACTCCAAGATTTCTACTGCTGCCTCCACGCCAAGATACCGATTTTGTAACCCTAGATACCTTACCTGGCGTGTATATAAGCCAAAGGGTTTAGCCCATAGAGGAGACATCAACGCAATCTCATTCACCTAGCCCTAAAGTTAAACCACATCTTACGATCTCGAGGTAGATCAACTTTGTGTTCGATACATCTATATCAATATAAACAAGAGCATGACGTAGGGTTTTACCTCCATCAAGAGGGCCCAAAACTGGGTAAAACACTGTCTCCCTATTCCTGTTACCATCTGTTCGAAATCCACAGCTCGGGACCCCCTACCAGGAGGCCTGTCGGTTTTCACACCGTCACATATGTATAGACATGCTGCAAGAAAGTAAATACGGTTATGCACACACATACGGACGGGGTCTCGAACGCGTACAATGGCATCCTGTTCATTGGCAACCAACCGGATGGGTCAGAATGGAGAAAACAACGTCGTCTTCATCAGGAGGCAACCGACGGTGTCGGAATGCATCCAATTCATCGGGAGCCAAGTAGACAGGGTCGAAACGCGTCCTGTTCATCGAAGCCAACCAGCTTGGATAGAATAGCAGAAGCGGGTCCTATCCATTGACTCGGGGTTCTGCATCCTGCAAAACGAAGGAAACAGAGGTCTCTTTGACCGCCTGTCGGGGGTTGGGTGCGACATATGCCAATGGATGGCTTATCATGGTGGGGGCGAGTAGAACGTCGCCAGTGCCTGGAAACGTGATGAGGCGTAGACACGAATGTCGGCGAACTTTACCCAGGTTCAGGGCTCTCCTAGGAGATAACACCCCTAGTCCTGCTCTGCAGGGTCTCCGCATGATCACTAAGGCAAAGGGAGTACAATGGTGCTCCTCGAGCTGTATCTGTGGACAGGAGGAGACTAGGCCAGCTCTCCTCCTTCTCTAAGGTTTGGTCTAGTTCTAATGGATCGGAACCCTTTGCATGGGTGCCCTCGGTGGTTTATATAGGCCTACCCCCCAGGGGTACAATGGTAAATCGACTGGGCGCAAGGCCCAGCCGTCAGTCTCTTCGCCTGCCGGCCTTTCTGCCGATTGCTGGGGCCCACCGGCTGGTGGGCCCCGTCAACTGGTGGGCCCCGCCGACTGGTCTGGTACGAAGCCGACAGGCCGTACCCGCCGCTTGCGGGTCTTGCCGGCTGCCGATTACTGTAGCCGTGCTTCTAATGACGCAGGCTTGGCCATGGGGTCGTGGCTACAACTCCGCCACCTAGCGGGCGATTACTGTAGCCACTCCCCATCTCGTCTGGTTAATGGCGTGTGGGATTCGTGGGAGGGGCAGGCCGACTTCTAGGGGTCGGCTCCCTTTGGGTCCGACTGGTGGCGCTCTTGCCGTCTTCTGGACTCTCGCTGACCGGTAGGGCCCATCATCCGTGGACCGTACCGGCAGGCCGTCATGGGTGCAGGGCTCCGCCCACTGTTGCTGATGTTAGGGATGGCACGACAACAGTGCCTCGCCGGACGGAGATCTCCGTTGGTACGGCGCATTGTGGCCTAGCCATCCCATGGAAAGGGAAGGGAGTGGGCTTTACTGTTGCCACTCCCCATCCCATCCCCCCTTATGAGGGCATGGGCTTTGTTGGCGTTGTGGGCCGACTCCTCGTTGCTGGCTTCTCTGGGAGCCGCCAGGCGGGATTCGGCCCGTCTTGACCTCGCCTCCAGGACTCGGCCGCAAGCGGGCAGTCGGCTATTCCTTTAGCCGGCCTCTGGAAGGCGGCTCTCCATCCTGGTGTCTTTAGGGGCGCAGTCATCCCCGATGTCTTGAAAGGTTCTGGGCCTTGGCTTAGCCTACCCGTGGCCCATTACTCCAACAGTAGTCCCCGAAGCTAGTGAGGCGCCGCGGACGATCAGCCGAGGAGCCTCAGCAGTTTCTTTCTCCGGGTGCTTGAGGTGAGACCTCGTTTGACTTCTGCCGGGCTGACTGGTGGGAGTCGGAGTCGCCTGACTTTGACTTGTTCAAAAATGCTTTCGAATCCCCCGGCGGGAACTCAGTAACGTATGAGCTAAGCTTCCTGACCGCTACCCACTCCGTGCCCACCACGTGGCAACCAGTGGCCGGGCCAGCCCTCCTACCCATCCGCGAGATGGGACATGTCTGCAGGCGGGGGCCCGCCACTACCACGCCTCGGCACGCGAGCGGATCTGCTGCGGCCGTGGGGGGCGGTAGAGGTTCCCATGGAATCACCGCACATAGTAACTTTGCGCGATAACGTGGGGGGCATGGAGTACTGGGCGCAGTAAATCCCACAACCGCCCCCTCGGCTTCGCAGCCCACAGGGCTATAAGTAGGGGGAGGAGGGGAAATGGCGGAGCACGCGCGTCCCACCTCCCCACTGCTTCTTCTTCTTCTTCTTCTTCTTCTTCTTCTTCTTCTTCTTCTTCTTCTCTCTCTCCGCCGTACCTCAAGCTATGTCAAGCGCTGCGGCAGTCTGCTCATGATGAGCTCTTCCTCCGCTGTCACAAACCCTATGGCGCACTCTGGCACCTGGGATCGTTCAGAGGTCCACGACGACCACATCGATTTGCTCCGCAAGACGCGTTGGTTGCCCAGCGAGGACCTTATTCGGGTTCATCTCGCGCCGAGGGAGGAAATCTTGCCGGCGCCAGAGGAGGACGAGCGGGTCGTCTTCCGCTCGCACTGCCTGCGCGGCCTGGGCCTGCCGGCGAGCAACTTCTTCTGCTCCTTCCTTGAGTTCTACGGACTCCAGCCGCACCACCTCACCCCCAACACGGTGGTGCTGCTGCCTGCCTTCGTCACCCTGTGCGAGGGCTTCATCGGTGTTCTCACCACCCTGGAGTTCTGGGGGGAGTTCTTCTACTCCAAGCTCGGCACCCAAGCCACGGGCGTGCCGGCTCAGTGCGGCGCGTTCATCACCGTGCGGAGGTCGGGGGCCGACAACTCGTTTCCCTCCATCAAGCTGATCAAGTCGGTGAAGATGTGGCAGTAGTCATACTTCTACGTGAAGAACGTCTCCGCGGAGGGCGACTGGATCAACCTGCCGGCCTTGGTAGCCGGCCCGCCGGCTGGGAGGCAACCCAACTGGTCGCACCGGGCCCGGACATTGACACCTGCGGGAGCCAGTGCCGTTGCACGGCTTCGAGTACTGGCGCAATCGGAGGGCCTGACTGGGCCGGACTTGCTGGCCGCCTTCATGGCGCGCCGAGTGCTCCCTCTTCAAAGTCGCCCCCATAAGATCTGCCAGATGAGCGGGCACCAGGACCCAAGTCGGATGTGCACCAAGGAGGTGCCTCACGAGGAGGTGGCCTATATGGTGAATTATCTGGCGAGCTGCAACCTTAGAGAAGAGTGGAAGTTTGGCAAGGAGCCGTATTCATGTGCCGCCCCTTCGCCTCTGGTGAGTCATTTTCTTTTTCTCTTTCTCTCTGACTTCTTCGTTGCCGATTCCGTTTTGTCCGATCTGACCAGCCGGCTTTGGTCAGAACCCCCCCTCCAGCCAGCAACCGGCACCGCGGGGCCGGACCGCGCATTCCTCCCTGACCGGGCAGAGAGTGATGTTGACGACCCCTACCTGGGGGCGGCGGCCCTGGAGGACGACGCCGAGGGAGGAGGCGACGCAGCGGGCGGCCCGAGACTTGGGGCCAGCCAAGAGCCGGCCAGTCGGGCACGGGCTCGTCAGCGCTGCCGGACGCTCAAGGCAGCGGGAAGAAGTGCAGGGCCGAGGTGAGCCTGTTCGGCAGTCGGACGAAGAAGCCCAAGGACTCGGCCGCGGTGACCAAGCGGGACGAAGCGGCCGCAAAGGCCAACCGCTTTCACAAGGTGGTGAAGACGCCGCGGCTTATTTCGACGTAAGCACCACCTCCCTTCGTACCTTTGTATTCCTTTATTGAGTCTGTCTGAAATTTCTTTACTTTGTTTTCCTGCTTTAGGGCCCCTCTCTGTCTTGAGAAGTCGGCCGCCGGCTCCGTCGTGAAGTCGGCGGAGACCTCCTCTACCACCCGGCGGGTTGACCCAGCCGCTGACCTCCGGGAGGCGACGAAGCGGAACGCACGGGAGGCATGTGAGGAGCGGGAAGCCGCCCGTCTGAAGAAGGCGGAAGCCGACAAGGCGGAGGTCGCCGCCCTGAAGAAGGTGGCAGAGGCCGAGGCCGCCGATGCGGAGAAGAAGCATGTAGAGGAAGTCGCATGCCACCAGTCGGCGGTGTTTGTCGTCCCCTTGAACTCCGCACTGCCACCACCAGAGTTCTCGGCGCAGACTGGGGAAGCCGGCGACGAGAACCCGGTCATGGAGAGGGATGCCGATGTCACCGCCACGCTGAAGGTCATTGTGCCGCCACCGCCACCCTCCGGAGGCGCGCCAGGCGGACAACCGGCGGATTCGGCAGTGCCGCCAACCGGAGGCGCGGCGGCGACGGGCCTGGCCCTTGAGGTCAATACGCTGACGCGCTGTCGTCTCGCGAAGGCGGCTCCAGCGCCACGTCCTCTGGAGACCGGTGCTGCGAGCTCCTCGATCCCGGACACCGAGGTGTCAAGCGCCGCGCCCACCGGGTGGGTATGGGGAGGCGGGACGGGACCGTTGAACTGAGCGCTCCTGGACGTCCAAGCCAAGCTCCGGGCTGAGGGCGACGCCATCAAGGAGTGCACCAAGGCATACCTGGCGTCACGAACGTCCTTCCTTTGCTTTGCTTCCTTGTTTTTTCTTTGTGGGGGCGTACCAGCGCACCCACTGGGTGTAGTCCCCGAGTTCGGGCTGGCTGGTGAGCAGGCGGCTCGGAACTCTAATCAGCGAGTTCCAAGTACCAACACTTTTTTTCTGAAATTCGATGCAGGATTACCACAATCTTCGCGTCACCTCCTTTAACGCCAACATCGAGGAGCTGGCCAAACGGACCACTGACTTGTCGGACATCCGGGGTAAGTCTTCTTCTTTCGCTGCGGGGGCGCGCTGGCGCACCCACGGGTTGTAGCCCCCGAGATTCGGGCCAACTGCTGAGAAGTCGGGCCGGATCTCCCCGGCGACCTTTCTTTCTTTTTTTCTGTTTTTTTTACGACCGACATCCCTCCCCCTCCTTTTTCAGAGGCCAACGCCGCCCTTCAGCAGCAGCTGGGCAAAGCCAAAACCGCGCTGCGTGTCAGGGAGGAGGAGTGCAGCCGGCTGACGGAGCAGCGCGACCGGCTGGCTACGCAGCTGGCGGAGCAGAAGGAGCTACTCCAGAGGGCCCAGAGGGAGGCGGAGGACAAGGAGGCCGCCCTTCTTGCTGAATTTGCGTCCGAGCGCTCCTCCTGGACCGACAAAGAGGCAATGCTGGTCTCCGGCTTCCAAGCAATCGAAGATCTCGTCGATGGTGAGCTTCCCCTTGTTTCCTTTTCTAGGCTGCCGACTGCTAGTCGAGTCGGCGTTAAAATTCTTAACCTTGTTCCTTCAGTCTTCTTCTTTAGCAGACTTCTTCCCTGGCCACTCGTACGCCGCCAATCAAGCCATCGAGGCTGATCGTGAAGCACAGAGGGCGGACGGCGCACAGATCGCCACCAACGCCCCCCGAACTCTTGGCGAGCCGGTCCTCAGCATCGAGGCCCGCCTTCGGCCAGCCCACCGGATGCTGCGCCGGCTTCAACGTGTTGGCGCCTAGGCGATTGCCGCCCTGTGGCCGGACATGCAGGTGCCACGCACCCCCAGTCGGACTGCCAACTGGTTGGAGGTGGAAGCCGGCCATCTTGAAGCCTGGAAGGGTTCTGCAGCCCGAGCTGGAGCCCGCCGGGCCTTGGAATTCGCCAAGGCGTGGTATCCTGGGTTGAGTTTAGCCCAATTAGCCATGTTCCACCTGGAAGCTCAGGCGGAGCTGGCAACGGTGGAGGACGATCTCGTCAGGCGCGCCGCATCGATCGCTGAGTACACCGACACCAGTGTCTTCGTCCCAGAGCAGGATGAGAACGGACGACGGCGAGGACTCGGCGGAGGTGATCGACTCCAGTGGCGAAGAGGAAGGCGAGGAGGAGGACAGAGACGAGGAGTAGGCGCCATAGGTCGAGGCAGACGGCCGGCCCCAGCCCGACCGCGCCTCTAGCAACGAGCCGCGCACAACTGAGCCAGTTGTCGCCAGGGGTGATCAGGCGGAGACCAACCAGCCGACTGGCACCGCCAACCCCTCTGGTCCTCCGAGTCCGTCCGCGGCTTCCTAGGCTGCCACTTTATCTTTGTTTTTCCTGCTTAGTAGTCTCAATGAACTTGTTATTTTGCACAATTCCACCCACTTGGTGTGGGTGTATCTTGAACTCCTATTTGATGATTCGGCCAAGGGCCTTTCTATGTAAATATTTATCCGCATTCTATCTCTTCTTGCTTATTGCTCTTTGGCTTTTTCCTTTGCTGCCTTCCCTTGGTTGCCGTTTGGCTAGTCGGACAGCTACTCTACGGACTGCCGCTAGATCAAATACTTGGCTTCTTTGGGAGGCAAGTACTTAGCCATTTAGAGTTTTTTAGCAAGTTAATTTAGAACACGGCGAGCCGACTACTCGAGAGTCGGTTGCAAAAAGCTGGAAACCGGCTTAAGCTATGTGCATGCTTTGAGTCCTTAGCCATTTTTCATATGGACACCCATTCTACCTTACTCCTGCTTGCCAGTCAGTCGCTCTGCGATCTGCGGCTTCTAACGGGAGACGGCTTGAGTGCCACACAATACTTGTCCGACTGCAGGAAGTCATTTCATAGCTCAAGACGGCAAGTCCCCGGGCCGACTAGTCGAACCCGGTGCCAAGCGGTAAAGAATAACATACTCATAGGCATAACTCATTATCATATAGATAAAAGAAGGCAGTCCCCGAGATCTTCTCGAGGGTCCCGAAGTCTTCGTACTTTAATACAAAAGGTAGCGTGATACATACTGCATTAACTGTAAAATCTTTGAAGGAGATTTGCATTCCATGGCCGCTCCGTCTCTTTGCCGGAGTCGTCCCTTTTGCATGCTCGGGGCTTCTGAGCATCGATCAGGTAGTAGGAGTCATTGCCCAACACCTTGCTGATGATGAAGGGGCCTTCCCAAGGTGCTGAGAGCTTGTGCTGGCCAGCTGTTCGCTGAATCAGCCGAAGCACAAGGTCTCCTTCTTGGAAAGATCGCGGCTTGACCTTCCGATTGTAGTATCGGTGTAGGCTCTGCTGGTAGATGCTGGACCGGCTCAATGCCAACAGCCGGCCCTCTTCCAGCAGATCGACGCCGTCTTGACGTGCTTCCTCTGCTTCCTCCTTGGTGTACATGGTGACTCGAGGGGAGTCGAACTCTATGTCCGTTGGGGTGACGGCTTCGACACCGTAGACAAGGATGAAGGGCATGAAGCCGTTTGACTTGTTTGGAGTCGTGCGCAGGCTCCAGAGGACGGCTGGTAACTCATCAAGCCAGCAGCCTGCCGAGCGCTCCAGAGGCTCGACCAGCCGGGGCTTGATGCCGGACAGGATTAGGCCATTTGCTCGCTCTACTTGGCTGTTGGACTGCGGATGGGCAACAGACGCTAAGTCCAGTCGGATGCCCTGCGTCACGTAGAAACGGGCCAAGGCACCTTTGGCAAAGTTTGTGCCGTTGTCGGTGATGATGTTGTGCGGTATGACGTACCAAATTGTGATGTCGGAGATGAACGTCATAGCAGTCGGACCTTTCAAACTCTTGATTGGCTTTGCCTCTATCCACTTGGTGAACTTGTCCACTGCAACAAGTAAATGAGTCAAACCACGTCGCGCCGTCTTGAATGGTCCGACCATGTCCAGGCCCCAAACAGCAAAGGGCCAGGCAATAGGAATGGTTTTGAGTGCCGAAGCCGGCTGATGAGGCTTAGAGCGGAACTTCTGGCACCCCTTGCATTTTTGGACTAGAGACTTGGCGTCTTCAAGAGTAGTCGGCCAGAAGAAGCCATGGCGGAAAGCTTTGGCGACGAGTGCTCTTGAAGCCACCTGACGGCCACATTCACCTTGATGGATGTCTTTGAGGATTGCCTGGCCTTGCTCTGGCTCCACACACCACTGGTGAATACCAGTGACGCTGCGCCTTACGAGCTCTCTATTGATGATGGCGTACGCTACCGCCCGGTGTTGTACTTGCTGAGCCGAGATCTCATCGGCTGGCATCTCTTTGTTCACCATGAATTTGAGGATGGGCTGGGCCCATCAAGGTGCTGCAATTTCTTCAACCGCCAAGACTGCGACTCGGACGAGGGTGGCTGGGCCGGGAGGTCGCGGGTTGGAGTCGGCAGCCGCTTGCTGTGTCGACGAAGTCCCCGGGCAGAATGGCATAGTCCCTGGGCTGGGCTCCGAAGTCTCTGGGCCGGGCTCCGCAGTCCCCGGGCCGGGTGCGACTGCCACGATCCCCGCGCCGCTTGTCGGAATACTCGCGCCATCTGCGGGGGCTCTTGAGTCAGATCTGACTACTTCAGGAGGAGCCGGCACGAAAATGGAGTCTGACTCCGATGATGGCTTGACTGACGGCTTGAGGAGGCGCTGGAGGGCGACGCCAGACGGTATCGCCTGACGGGTGGAGCGGATTCGTGCCAGGGCGTCTGCTTGGTCGTTGTTGTTTCTTGGCACATGGTGAAACTCGCATCCCTCGAAATACCCACTAAGTTGCTGTATGAGGAAGCGATAGCTCGCCATGTTTGCGTCTTTGGCGTCCCGATCGCCTGACGACTGTTGGACCACCAACTCGAAGTCACCATAGCACAGGATCCGGGAAATGCCGAGTTCTTTGGCTAGCCGGAGTCCGTGAATGACTTCCTCATACTCGGCGACGTTTTTGGAGGCGGCAAACTAGATTTGCAGCACATACTTGAGCTTGTTGCCCATGGGAGAGGTGAAGACGATGCCGGCTCCCAAGCCGGTGCGCATCTTGGAGCCGTCGAAGTGCATTCGCCAATGGGTGGAGTCGGGCGCTGGTGGTAGATACTAGGTTTCGGCCCAGTCGACGAGGAAGTCGGCCAACGCTTGTGACTTCATGGCGGTGCGAGGCTGGTAGTAGATGGTGTAGGGGGCCAAATCTATGGCCCACTTGGCCACTCGTCCCGAAGCGTCTCGGTTGCCGATGATCTCGGCTAGAGGAGCCGTGCAGACCACAGTGATTGGATGTTCTTGGAATTAAGGCTTCAATTTCTTGGCGGCAAAATGCACACCATAGCACATCTTCTGGTAGTGGGGGTAGTTTTGCTTGGAGGTCGACAGTACTTTACTCAAATAATATACCGGTCTCTGAACTGGTAGTGCTTTGCCTTCCTCCTTGCGTTCTACTACAATGACCGTGCTGACCACTCGGCTGGTGGCGGCGATGTAGAGGAGCATGGGCTCCTTAGGAGTCGGAGCCGCCAGAACAGGTGGAGTTGCCAGCATATTCTTTACTTGGACAAATGCTTCGTTCGCCTTGTGGTTCCACTCGAAAAAAGTGGTCTTCTTCATGAGTTGGTATAGGGGAAGAGCCTTCTCGCCCAGCCGACTGATGAATCGGCTGACGGACGCCAAACAGCCGGTGAATTTTTGTATGTCCAGCAGTCGGCTGGGTACCTCCATCCTTTAAATTGCCTTGATCTTCATAGGGTTGCATTCTATGCCGCGTTCGGAGACCAGGAAACCAAGGAGCTGGCCGGCTGGTACTCCGAAAACGCACTTCTTCGGGTTGAGCTTGATCTGAAATCGGCGCAAGTTTTCGAAGGTATCCTTGAGGTCTTCCAGCAGTGTTCCACGCTTCTCCGACTTTACCACCACATCATCCACGTGGACGTGAGCATTTCTGCCGAGCTGCTTGAGGAGACACTTCTGCATGCATCGTTGGAAGGTGGCGCCGGCGTTCCTCAAGCCGGACGTCATGGTTAGGTAGAAGAAAGCTCCAAACGGCGTGATGAAGGCAGTCTTCAGCCTGTCGGCTGGGTTTAACTTGATCTGGTGATATCCTGAATATGCATCCAAGAAACTCAGCAGCTCGCATCCGGCTATGGAGTCTATCACTTGGTCGATCCTTGGCAAGGAGAACGGGTCCTTGGAGCATGCTTTGTTGAGGCTTGTGTAGTAAATACACATTCGCCATTGCTTGTTCTTCTTCAGTACCAAGACCGGGTTGGCCAGGCATTCTGGGAAGAATACTTCCATGATGAAGCCGGCTGCGAGCAGCCGGGCTATCTCTTCTCCAACAACTCTCCTCTTCTCTTCTGACAAGCGGCGTAAAGGCTGTCTGACTGGTTTGGCATCAGATCGGACGTGTAATTTATGCTCGGCGAATTCCATCGGGACACCTGGCATGTCCTTGGGGGACCATGCGAAGATGTCGCGATTCTCATGGAGGAAATCGACGAGCTCGCCTTCCTATTTGCTATTGAGGTGGGCGCCTACGACAACGTACCTCTCTGGGTGCTCCGGGTCCAAAGGTATCTTCTTTGTCTCCTTGGCCAGCTTGAACGAGCCCTCAGCTTCCGACTCTTTGGGATCAGGCGACATCTCTGGCTGCTTGCTTGCCATTGCCACAACTCGATCTAGCAGCTGCTTCTCAGCTGCGATCACGAGGGACTCGGCCAGCCGACTGCTCTCTGATGCACAGGCGGGCGACTTCTTGTAGTCGCTAGTTATGGTTAGAATCCCTTTGGAACTCGGCATCTTCATCTTGAGGTAGGCATAGTGGGGGACGACCATGAACTTGGCCAGGGCTGGCCGGCCAAGCAGTGCATGGTATGGGCTCTCTAGGTCCACCACCTCGAACCATATTGACTCACGACGGAAATGATCTTTGTCTCCGAAGAGGACGTCGATCAAGATCTTGCCGATTGGCGAGCAGGAAAGGCCAGGGACTATGCCGTGGAACACCGTCCGGCTGGACTGCAGTTGCCTCTGCCTGATTCCCAACTTCTCCATGGTGTCTTTGTACAAGATGTTGATGCTGTTGCGACCGTCTATCAGGACTCTGGAAAAACGAGCAGCTCGCTTGTCCGTGGCAAAGGTGGCGTCCAAAACGAAAGCATAGGAGCCGGGTCTGGGCATTACTTCGGGGTGGTCAGCCCGACTCCAGCTGATGGGCTTCTCAGACCAGTGCATGAACTCTGGGGCGTCAGTTGCTACTGCATTCACCTCCTGCTGCTACAGTCGTCTGCTGCGTCGATCGTCGGCCACACTGGTGAACACGACGTATGCTCCCTGCTCTTTTGGGTACTCGTCTTGCACTGCGCCGACTGGTCTGACAGCTGGCTGCTTGGGAGGAGGGGGAGGCGGCTGCCCAGCAGGTGGGTGGTGAGCCAGTGGCATTTCCGAGTGGTGTGGTTGGACGGCCTCGCTCCACTATGGAACTTGCAGGGTCCATCCAGAGTCTGCTCATATGAGAAAGCCGGCTACCAGTTGGACTTTCCGCCCTTCTGACGTCTGGGCGGAGGCTGCCCTTCCGGCTGTTGGTCTTCAACTGCTGCCACCTGCCGATTGGTGGAAGTCAGCGGGGGGGGGGGGGGGGCTTTACGCTTGTGGTCGTTCTGCTGTTGACGCCGACTGGTGTCTCCGGCTGGGGTTCGGGGAGCTTGAGGAGCCACTTTGCCAGTTGCGCTGACTTGAATCTCCATCTTCATGGAGGAGTCGGCCGTGGCATATTTGTCTGCTATGATCAGCAGCTCGTCGAGGGTTTCCGGCTCATCGCAGAGGAGCTTGTGCTTGAGGAGGGTGCCCTCACGGCATCCTGCAGTGAAGTACTCAATAGCCTGCACCTCGTGCACGCCCTCACAAGAGTTGCAGAACTTGGCCCAGCGCGTGAGGTAGTCGCGAGTTGACTCGCTGGGGCTCTACACGCACAAGGAGAGCTGGCGGGGTTTGGGAGGTCGCTTGTACGTGCTGGTGAAGTTGCGGACAAAGGCGTCGGTGAATTCGACCCAACTGTTGATGCTGCGGGGCCTTAAGCTGTTCAGCCACGTCCGGGCTGTGCCCTGGAGCATGAGTGGAATGTACTTCACAGCAACATGCTTGTTGCCGTTTGCTATGCTGACGGCCGTGGAGTAGTCGACCAGCCAGTCCTATGGCTTCACGGAGCCGGTGTACTTGGGTGTGTCTCTGGGGAGCGTGAACCCTTTGGGGAAGGGCTCGTCTCGGATGCGGGGTCCAAAACACGGCGGACCCAACTCATCTTCTTCCTCAAGCGCCAGGGATCGGTGGAGACGGTCGATCCGATGGCGGGTGTCATTCTCACCGACTCCCTCTCGGCGGCCAAGGCGGTCGCCGAGCGTCGGCTGATCAAGAGGCGGCAGGGAGACTTGGCTTTCCCTCCGAGGTGGAGGAGGCAGACAGTCGTCCCGTCGTTACTGTTCTTAGGCGGCCGTATCGGTCGTGCTCTATGGTGATGCGAGTCCGACTGCGGCTGACAGTCGACTCCTTGTCTTTTCTTTCGCGGACACCACTAGTTGGCATCCGAGACTCCGCGCCTTGGTCTCGGTGTGGCAGCAGGTTGTCATTTCGTCGGCGTGGCGCATCAGTGTGGCAGCCGGCCTCGTTCTGCTCAGCAGCTGCGTCAAGGAGTCGCTGGACGCGCTCCGTCATCAAGCGACGCTCTTCGCCCTCGAACTTGTCCTGCTCGTCCGCCGCTGCCTGGGCGGCTCGAAAATTCTCCGCAGGTGTGGCGTAGACGGGGCGATTCGCCCCAAACAGATTGGCGATAGCCGCACCGCACTGCTGGACCATGCCAAGGCGGCTAGGCCCAGCCGGAGCCGGCGTGCTGCCCACCGCGCGGTCCATCTCGCGCTGGTAGGCTTCTGACAGGCGTCTCATGTTGGCCAGCTTTTTGGCGCCTTCGACTAGCTGAAGGCGGCGTGCCTCCAGTGTCTCGGCGTTGGCATCTTCAGGGATGGGCGCTACTAGGTGCCGACGCGCCCATCCCTGAAGATGCCGACGCCGAGCGGGTCGTAATCTCCCCCGCCGGAGTGCTCGCCATGATCGATGAAAAGTACTTCCGTGACGGTGCTTCTGCCGCTTTCCGCGCGAGGAAGCGGCTCGTCGTAGACCACCACATTGGTGGGGAATGTGTTAAGCAACACGGTGTTGGAGTCGACCAACATCGGATCAGTGGAGCCTACGGACTCCAAGTCTCCAGCTGGCTCGCTGGCGACGTGAAGTTGATCGAGGAGGCCCGCGAGGAGGCTCTCGGGGCCGCTTGTGCCCGCGTCGGATGCGGGCTCATTGGAGAGGCGGACCTCGCCTACAAGGTCGGCGAGGCAACTGGCCATGCAGGCGATTTCAGCGCCGTGCAGCGTGTCAGCGCAGACTCCGTCTGGAGTGCCGGGCTGGCTGCGATCGCCATGGAGGAAAAGGGTTCCCATCCCGAACAGGTCTCTGGACGGCGGTGCACCAGGCCCCACGGTGGGCTCCAAATGTCGGGGGTTGGGTGCGACATATGCCAATGGATGGCTTATCATGGTGGGGGCAAGTAGAACATCGCCGGTGCCTGGAAATGGGATGAGGCGTAGACACGAACGCCGGCAAACTTTACCCAGGTTCGGGGCTCTCCTAGGAGATAACACCCCTAGTCCTGCTCTGCGGGGTCTCCGCATGATCACTAAGGCAAAGGGAGTACAATGGTGCTCCTCGAGCTGTATCTGTGGACAGGAGGAGACTAGGCCAGCTTTCCTCCTTCTCTAAGGTCTGGTATAGTTCTAATGGATCGGAACCCTTTGCATGGGTGCCCTGGGGGGTTTATATAGGCCTACCCCCCAGGGGTACAATGGTAAACCGACTGGGCGCAGGGCCCAGCCATCAGTCTCTTCGCCTTCCGGCCTTTCTGCCGACTACTGAGGCCCGCCGGCTGGTGGGCCCCGCCGACTGGTCTGGTACGAAGCCGACAGGCCGTACCCGCCGCTTGCGGGTCTTGCCGGCTGTCGGTTACTGTAGCCGTGCTTCTAATGACGCAGGCTTGGTCATGGGGTCGTGGCTACAGCTCCGCCACCTGGCGGGCGATTATTGTAGCCACTCCCCGTCTCGTCTGGTTAATGGCGTGTGGGACCCGTGGGAGGGGCAGGCCGACTTCCAGGGGCCGGCTCCCTTTGGGTCCGACTGGTGGCGCTCTTGCCGTCTTCTGGACTCTCGCTGACCACTAGGGCCCATCATCTGTGGACCATACCGGCAGGCCATCATGGGTGCAGGGCTCCGCCCACTGTTGCTGATGTCAGGGATGGCACGGCAATAGTGCCTCGCCGGACGGAGATCTCCGTTGGTACGGTGCACTGTGGCCTAGCCATCCCATGGAAAGGGGAGGGAGTGAGCTTTACTGTTGCCACTCCCCGTCCTATCCCCCCTTATGAGGGCATGGGCTTTGTTAGCGTCGTGGGCCGACTCCCCGTGGCCGGCTTCTCTGGGAGCTGCCAGGCGGGAGTTGGCCCGTCTTGACCTCACCTCCAGGACTCGACCGCAAGCGGGCAGTCGGCTGTTCCTTTAGCCGGCCTCTGGAAGGAGGCTCTCCATCATGGCGTCTTGAGGGGCATGGTCAGCCCCGATGTCTTGAAAGGTTCCGGGCCTCGGGTTAGCCTACCCGTGGCCCATTACTCCGTCACCACCTACGGCCAAAACAGGGTCTTGTTCATGGGAGGGGTCTGGTGTATCGCAAAACAGAGGAAAGGGACTTATGTCAACCACCTACCATTGAAATGGGTTCCTGTTCCTCGGGAGGGGTGTGGCATATTGCAAAATGGGACTCCACGGGCTACTTCTCTTCCACGGTCGACTTCCACCAGCCTCCGCCTGCTACTGTTCATCCATCGCGACTTCCTCCAGCCTCCACTAGCCACTGTTCATCTGGCCTGCACTGGCTACTGTTTATCTAGCCTCCACGGGGTCATGTTCATCCACCCCAACTAACTGATTGTGGCGTATCACGACATGACCTCCTCGGGGTCCTGTTCATCCAGCGGCAGTTGCCTACTACCACGGGGGCTTGTTCATCCAGCGGCAACCGCCTACACATGGTCGGGGTTTGATACGTCTCCAACGTATCTATAATTTTTGATTGTTCGATGCTATTATATTATCATTCTTGGATGTTTCACAATTATTTAATAGCAACTTTATATCATTTTTTGGGACTAACCTATTGACATAGTGCCCAGTGCTAGTTGCTATTTTTGCTTGTTTTTTACTTCACAGAATATCAGTGCCAAACGGAGTCCAAATGCAACAAAACTTTTTGGAGAATTTTTTTTGGACTAGAAGACACCCAGTGGGCAAAAGAAGTACCAGAGGGGAGGCCCGAGGTGGGCACAATCCACCAGGGCGTGCCAGTAGGCCCATGCGCGCCTAGGGGGATTATGCCCCCCTCGGTAACCTCCCTCACCACCTCTTAGCCCTATAAATCCCCAAATATTCCAGAAACCCTAGGGGAGTCGATGAAACACAATTCCAGCCGCCGCAGGTTCCAGAACCACGAGATCCAATCTAAACACCATGACGGAGGGGTTCATCATGCTCATTGCCACCTCTTCGATGATGCATGAGTAGTTCACCATAGACCTATGGGTCCGTAGGTAGTAGCTAGATGGCTACCTCTCTCTCTCTTTTGATTCTCAATACAATGGTCTCTTGGAGATCTATTTAATGTAACTCCTTTTGCGGTGTGTTTGTTAGGATCCGAAGAACTTTGAGTTTATGATCAAATCTATATCCATGAATACTATTTGAGTCTTCTTTTGATCTCTTATATGCATGATTATTTATAGCCTCGTATTTATTCTTTGAATCTTTGGTTTAGATAGGCCAACTAGATTGATTCTTCTTGCCATGTGAACAGGTGCTTTGTGATGGGTTCGATCTTGCAGTGTTCTTTCCGACTGACAGAAGGGGCAACAAGAAACGCATGTATCATTGCTATTAACGATAACAAGATGGCGGCTATTCCTACATGAATAGATCTCGTCTACATCATGTCATTGTTCTTATTGCATTACTTCATTTCTCCATGAACTTAATACACCAGATGCATGCTGGATAGCTGTCGGTGTGTGGAGTAATAGTAGTAGATGCAGGAAGGAGTCGTTCTACTAATCTTGGACGTGATGCCTATATATTGATCATTGTCTTGGATATCGTCATAACTATTCGATTTTCTATCAATTGCCCAGCAGTAATTTGTTTACCCAGTGTGTGCTATTTCTTGAGAGAAGCCACTAGTGAAATCTATGACCCTAGGGTCTATTCTTTATCATATTTACTTTCCGGTCTATTATTTTCCTTCGAGATCTATTTTTATTTGATTTTATTTTAAGATCTATTATTCTAAATGCCCAAAAATATTTTGCTAGACTTTTTATTTCGCGTTTCATCGAGATCTATTTATCCAATCTACCACAATTTTATCCCGTCAACTTGACAATTTCTGGTTCCGTTACGTGAAGAGGGATTGACATCCCCTCGTACCGTCGGTCAGTTGCAAGTATTTGTTCTTTGTGTGCAGGTAACATTTACATAGTGTTGCTTAGTTGGTTTCACAACTGAGGGAAATATCTACCATGGTTGTACTGCATCACCCCTTCCTCTTTGGGGAAATACCGACGCAGTTTCAGGCGATATTAGGGTCCTGTTCATCCAACCCCCACTGGGAACTGTTTATCCATAGCCAACCAACCGGCTGGACTCACCATGTCTCGACTCGTTCTACATATCGCACACCCGGTAGCAATGAACACTATTCATCAAGAGTCAACCCAGCACCGGCTAGTGACGTCTCGCACGGGGTCTCGATCAGATTCAGTAAGTAGCGAGAAGGACCGATCAGGTTCAGTTAGCAGTGAACAGTCGATCGGTCGGGTTTAGTTAGCAGCGAAGGAATCACTAAGTTTTAGTTAGCAGTGAAGGGATCAATCGATAGGCTTGGGTATGTAGTAGTGTGATCGCTCGGGTTCAGTAAGAGAATGCCTCGCTCGGGATCAGTTATAGCAAACACGGCTTGCACCACGCGCGTGTACGAGAGAGAAATGTGCAAACCACACTGCATCACTCGGCCCCCGACCACCCACCATAACCGGGAACTTTGTGAAAATTTCCTCACCCTCACTTCTACCACGCTTTTTTATGTCATGGACGGCCCAAAGAATGTCATGCAGGTGCGTCCCTGGCCTGCCCTGGACAAAAGCCAATTTTTTGTCATACAAGTAGGAGCCCACCACATCTACGATGATATGTGTTTTTGTCTATTATCGTCATAGAAGTGTCATAACCATGACAGAAAAAGTTTTTGTTCTGGCCATAATGTCACAAATGTGTCTTTTTGTAGTGGAAAGTTAGACTAAAGTCGTGTGTGTGCTCACTCATAACCTATTTCTTCATAGAATGAACACTAGTAAATATCCTTCCAAGTGAGTTATTTTAGCTTCAGTGTCTTCAGGACATCAGAGTTAAGTTCCCCACCGAGGAGTTGGATATCTTGCATCGCAAGACTGTTGATGTGCGCATGATTTTAAATCCAACCGTTAGTCACATGTTGTGTTGACATCGTGAGTGGGCTTGCAACAATCATATCAACCCATGATCTAACTCCACTAGCTACAAATAGCCCCTACCTCAACCTTATTTTGTTGCCTACTTCACGAGAAAGTTGACAAGAGTTTGTTCAAGCAACCCATCCCATCGAAGATATTGTGAGAATCCTAAGTGAGGAAAAAAATAGAGACTAATATTGTTAAGTGATCAAGCATCATGTGATCCCGAGCTTCTTGGCAAGTTTCTGGACAACACCCTAGACATGGTCGACCAAACACTGCATGGACAACACCCTAGACATGGTTTGGCATCGTGTGGGCGTCATCTTGACCATGCCAGCGTGGTGACCATGTGAATACACGTCTCTGGCAACACGTCCGACGCGCTCTGCGCTGCGCCCAAGTGTTTGTTCATCGCGTGATCGATCCAGAGCTCGCCGATGATTGTCGCACCGCGCCACTCCCTTCGTCTCATCGCCCTTGACCCTCCCTGCCGCTCGCAAACGCCAACGCAGCCTCAGCGAGCACGGGCATGTCGTGGCCAAAGCCACAGTGTGCCCGTGCCCCTGTCTTCTTCTCCCACCGCCTCCTGTGCTCGTCTTCGAGCTTCCGAGTGCCCGTGTGAGCTCTGAAGCTTTGCCCCCTCCTCGCTGGCGCCCCTCGTCGCCATGCGCCACTTATAGAGAGCTCTGGCGGAGCCACATACCCCCTACCCCTATAAATTGGGACCCCTCTGAGAGAGTCCTAGACTAAGGGGTCCTCAGGCGTCCGGCCTGTTGGACATGGGCCGGACTATTGGGCCATGAAGATACAAGATAGAAGACTTCCTCCCGTGTCCGGATAGGACTCTCCTTTGCGTAGATGGCAAGCTAGGTGGTTGGATGTACTATTTCCTTTCTATGTAACCAACTTTGTACAACCCTAGTTCCCTCCAGTGTCTATATAAACTGGAGGGTTTAGTTCGTCGGGATAATCATAATCAGATAGGCTAGACTTCTAGGGTATTAGCCATTACGATCTCGTGGTAGATCAACTCTTGTAACCCCCATACTCATCAATATTAATCTAGCAGGACGTAGAGTTTTACCTCCATCGAGAGGGCCTGAACCTGGGTAAACATTGTGTTCTCTGTCTCCTGTTACCATCAACCTCAGACGCACAGTTCGGGACCCCCTACTTGAGATCCGCCAGTTCTGACACCGACGTTGGTGCTTTCATTAAGAGTTCTGATGTGTCGTCGTCAAGAGGTTCGATGGCCCCGTCAATCATCCACAACAACATTGTTCGGCGGCTTCGTACTGCGGGCCAGCTCGCTTGGCCATGTAGAGCAGATCGATAGCTACGCCCCTGTCCATCTGGTCAGATTTGTAAGCTAGAACTATGTCGCGGACATCCGCGGAGACTTGATCTTCAACGGATTCGAGACCGCGGCAGTAGCCGCTCCCTGTCACCATGATGAACATGAGTTAAATCTGTCATCGAACCACACCCAGGCGATTGAACCTACAACTGCTCCGGCTCTAGATCCGGAGCAGATCACGCTATCCAAGGACGGGAGGCTCAACCCCGCCACGGATGCCGCAGACTCAGCGGCATTGGATCCGCACATAGACCCAACCTCAAGTGAGATCTGTGTTACGAGAACCTTGGACACGTTTCTGGCTACAGGTTCCGAAGCATGTGCATTTGTGCACGACGAGCTTGATCAGGCGTCGATCGTTGAATTCAGCTCCGTGGACATCTTCCAGCACTCGCCTTTAGGCACGTGCTAAACTCATTTAAAACACTCTCCTTAGTGGGGGACTCACAACCGAATTATATCTGGTTCGAACTGGAGGCTGATGACGGAGAATTTTGCTTCCCACCGCCCGCCCACTTAATAGCCACTGTCCAAGACTTAACTGACATGCTTGATTATGGCTCCGACGACATCGACGGTATGGATGACGATGCCGGAGAAGAAGAGGCCCAAAACCCGCCATTTACCGGACTCGGGACGGCCACTTCCTCGTATGACATATACATGGTGGATGCACCAAAAGAGAATAGCGGTGATGGCAAGGAAGATCCAGTTGTGGATAAACCAAAGCGCTGGCGTCAGCGGCGCTGCTCTAAGTCATGCTGCAGCAAAGATAGCAACACCGGAACAGGAGAAGATAACACTTCGGAAGGTGCCGAAGACAATGAAGACCCCGTTGAGGCAACTTCCAAACAAGATGAACGGGAAGACGGGAAAGTTATCCTTGATGAACAGGCCACGCACGAAGACTCGGAGGACAGTAATTATCTTCCGCTCTTCGAGGATCTTCAAGCGCCAGCTAATAGCCACTGCAGGAAGCCTGAAAAAGAAACAGCAGCAGCTTCAAGCTGATCCAGATCTGCTCAATGATAGATGGACTAATGTCCTAGTAGCCGAGGAATACGGCCTCAAGCGCCCAGCCAAAAGTTACCTGAAGCGCTACCTCAGTTTGATGACGAGGCATTGGAGCCCGTAGCATCATCATGCAATGCAGTTGACCGACCAGCACATGGTCGGGATAAAGCGGCAGCCCAAGCCGAACACCAGCCTGCCCTACCTCACCATAAAGGCAGAGATAAAATAGCTCGAGGACACACATATGACCTACGGCAGGACTTGGACAGTAGAGCAGGTTAGAACAGATCGATCTATGGATCACAGGGATGTTCCCCGACACGCGATAACGGCTATCTAGCTAGACGCAATAGGCATTCTCATGCCTGGACCGAGAACCGCAGACGTACTCCATCCGAGCTATGTCATGACATGGCCCGATATAGAGGCGCTGCTCACCCACTTTGGTTCACTGACGAAGTAATGGAGCACGAATTCCCAGAAGGGTTTAAACCCGTAAACATCGAATCATACGATGGGACAACAGACCCCGCGGTATGGATTGAAGACTTTATCCTTCATATTGACATGGCGCGCGTCGATGATCTTCATGCCATCAAATACCTCCCCCTAAAACTCAAGGGGCTAGCCCGACACTGGCTAAACAGCCTACCTGAAAACTCCATTGGCAGCTGGGAGGACTTGGAAGAAGCCTTCCTTGACGACTTCCAAGGTTCATATGTTCGACCTTCGGATGCCGACGTCTTAAGTCACATAGTCCAACAGCCCAGAGAGTCAGCCAGGAAATTCTGGACTAGATTCTTAACCAAAAAGAACCAGATCGTCGACTGTTCGGACGCCGAAGCCCTAGCGGCATTTAAATATAGCATCCGGGATGAATGCCTCGCCCGACACCTCGGCCAAGAAAAGCCGAAGTCCATGGCAGCCCTCACGACACTCATGACCCACTTTTGCGCGGGCGAAGACAGTTGGCTAGCCCGTAGTAATAACAATACAAGCGAACCTAGCACTTCGGAACCCAGAAATAGCAACGGCAAGCCCCGACGCAACAGACATAAGCATCGAAGAAATGGTGATAGTACGAAGGACACGGCGGTCAACGCCAGATTCAATGGCTCCAAGTCCCGTTAGCGGAAGAAGCCATATAAAAGAACTAATCAGGGCCCTTCCAGCCTGCACCGCATACTCGATCACCCATGTCAGATCCATGGCACCCCTGATAAACTAGCGAATCGCACCCATAGGAGTTGCTGGGTCTTCAAACAGGCTGGCAAGTTAAATGCGGAAGACAAGGAGAAGGGGTCGCAAAGCGAGAATGACGATGAGGAGCCCCGTCCACCGAACATAGTGGGACAGAAGAAGTTTCCTCCTCAAATCAAAACGGTGAACATGATATACGCCACCCATATCCCCAAGAGGGAGTGCAAACGCGCGCTCGGGGATGTCTATACAGTAGAGCCAGTCGCCCCAAAATTCAACCCATGGTCGTCATGCCCGATCACTTTTGATAGTAGGGATCATCCGACCAGTATCCGTCATGGCGGGTCATTCGCACTGGTCCTCGACCCAATAATTGATGGATTTCACCACACATGAGTCCTCATGGATGGTGACAGCAGCCTCAACCCTCTTTACCAGGATACAGTGCGCAAAATGGGCACCGATCCATCAAGGATCAAGCCCACCAAAACTACCTTTAAAGGAGTTATACCACGTGTAGAGGCCCGCTGCTCGGGCTCAATCACATTGGAGGTCGTCTTCGGATCTCCGGACAACTTCCGAAGCGAGGATTTAATCCTCGATATTTTCCCCTTCTAAAGTGGCTATCACGCACTACTCGGACGAACTGTGTTTGCCTGATTCAATGCGGTGCCGCACTGTGCTTATCTCAAGCTCAAGATGCCCGGACCACGCGGTGTTATAATAGTCAATGGAAATACGGAGCGCTCCCTCCGTACCAAGGAGAACACCGCTGCCCTGGCAGTAGAAGTCCAGAGCAGCCTCCACAAGCAGAACCTTCATTTGGCAGCCATACTCCCGGACACTGTCAAATGAGTCCAGACTACCATGCGCCAGGATAGCCCAGCTCGTCAAGAGCTCAACTAGCAATTCAGCCTCCGTCCCAGACAATACCAAGTGGCAGCATTCGCGCTAAGCGTACATAACTACGCACTCAAAATACCATGGGCATAGACGGAGGCATAACTAGATGATCCTTAATAAGGCTCGACCTCCCCTGGACACACATACTTTCACTTTTTCTTTTTTCCTCTTCAGGTTTCCTTTCCGCAAGACCCTCTCACTGGCCTCATAATCGGTCATTTCGAAGGATGGACACACCAAGGTGGCAAGTAGCACAGACGTGTGGAGGAATATCTAGATGTCCTTCTTGGCAATCACTCTACCTATTTTCGGGAGCCGTACACAGCTCCTCCTTTGTCTTGGCATGTTAAATAGCCACTGTTGCTTCTCGCACTTTTTGTTCAAGTACGCTCTGACGTATTAATTAAAATTATAATGGAAACAGTATGCGGCCCAACATATGTGGCACTAGCTTTTTCTTTATTTTTTTCTATTTTAATTTGCATCCGTACACCTTGGTACGCCGTAATCCGCCATGGGCTTTATTGCGCCCCACACTAGCAACAAGTCCAAACACTTTTATAGTATAGTTCGGCACCCCTAATTTAGCATTATATGCATTGGCTCCGAATCATGTCTTTGGTCAATAGTTGGGTTGCCCGGCTCCTGTGCTTACGACCTTACATTCCGCTATATCGGCTAGGGTAGTAAAGGGAGAACTACTGCGATTGTGCCCTGGTTTATCCGGATGAGCACCTAAGTAGAGAAAGCCGAAAACTGACTGTCATGATGCGGCGTGAGCCGGTCAGCTCCTCGGAGGTTTCAAATCTTTAGCGATTTTACCCGCATTATGCGATGAATCGGTTCTTATCCGATCAGGTGTTCACAGCACCCAGGTCTGGATACTAGGGGCTGTGCCTGTATTTTCATTGTCAAACTCCTATGGCTAAGTGAGGGTAATAAAGCCACATAGTCCGACTTCCTAGTTCGTTGCGCTAAACACCTCCTTTAAGGTCCAAACTCTGGGATAAAGAGTGTTTAGATTCATCCCGAACACCCCCGTACTACCTACGTGGGGGCTGAAGCCGATGACTGGCCAACTCTTAGATTTGATGAAACGGCCGCACAGGAGGTAAAATTTTAAATAAACAAAACAGCAAAGCATTATATGTCACACCCTAGCTAGTTCATGCATTAGAGTGATTGCATCATGTTTAAATTGCCCAGAAAGATGAAATGGGGATGACAGAACCCCCAGCACCCCCCTGGAACAACTAGGGTTTACTAAAAACTTTTTCAATGAACCTGAAATGCCCTTCTAAAAACTCCACCCTTTTTGTTTTGGGTTAAAACCTTTGACAAAAATGGTGCACATTTTTCTAGGACATCATAAGGTCATTGGGTTAATCCATTACTAATTGCATTTGGGCAATTTAAATCCTATAAATATTTTTAAATGCCCAAATAACCCTGAAAGTAATTTTAGGCTGTTGAGAATATTTCCAAATGTGCCTCTGATTATTTTTAGGGTTTTTCTAAATGAAATAGTATTTTTACTATTTCAAAACACAAAACAGAATAAATAAGAAACAGAAAAAGAGAAAGAAAGGGACTAACCTGGATAAACCCCCAGCCGGCCCACCTGGCAGCCCAGCACTGTGATGGACCATGGCCAGTCAGCTGCTTGGTCTCACCAGGCAGGCAGGCAGAGAGGTGAGCGCTGGCGCACCTGAGCTAGCCATCGTGCCACCTGCTTGCCGCTCGCGCCCCTGGACGTCTCGACGACCTCCACGTCGTCGCGCCGACCCCGCAGACCCCTCCATTCACCTCCAACACCTCTCCCTCGCCCTCTCCCACCATGGCCGACGCCCCTGCCGCCGCACCATCACCGTAGCCGCGCCCTCCGTCATCCTCGCGCCGCGCCGTCGTGTCCACGAGCTCCGTCGTTGTCGACTACATCGAGCAGGCCGAGCCCCGAGCGCTCGCCCGCTCTGGAATCGCCCCGACCTCGTATTCCCCAACTCTGGCCACCGGAGATCCCCTTCGCCATCCTCACCGCATCAGCTCGCCCCCGACCTCGCCGACTGCCTCGCCGTGACCCCCGTGAGCTCAGCCATCTCCCCATCCTCCCTGTTTCCTCTTTTGCACTCCGTAGCGACTGCACCATGCTCACCCGCACGCGCCACCGCCCGCTCTTGTCGCTGGCGATGCTCCGGTGACCATTTGGTCCTAGGCATGCGCCCAACGCACTCCCCGCATCGCGTAGAGCCCCCGTAGCACCTCGCCGCGCTCTTTTGTGCACCACAGCCCCATCCCCACCTGCACCCGAGCTTCGGCCGCCGCCGAGCTCGTTGCCGGCGCCACTCCGGCGACTCCCCGGCCGCGCCACCACCCTGGTTGGATGCGGACGAGCATCCACATCCCGTAGTTGTGCTCCGCACGCCAAACGGCTCCTTGTAGGTGAATCCCGCATTGCTCCGCCGCGTCTGGCCTCGCCGGCGGCTAAACGCCGACGAGTTTGGCCCTGTTTGACCCCGTGTGGGCCCAGGTTGACCTCCCCTGAGTCACTGGCATGTGGGCCATGCCCCTGGCTAATTAGAATTAGTTTATTTCACACTAATTATTTTAGTTAATAGGTTGACTCACTGACATGTGGGCCCAGTGCCTAACTAACCTAGTTTAGTGCTAACGAAACACTAACTAACTCTATTAGTTAGTTGTTACACTGACAGATGGGGCCCACCAGTCAGGTTTGACCTGGGCTGGCGCCTTTGACCCACTGACGTCACACTGACGCCAGGCTGACGCAGTAAATCCTTTTCTGGATTTATTCTTATATAGGAAATTCCAGAAAATAACCAAAACTTCTAAAAATCATAGAAACTAATCTATAACTCGGATTGAAAAGATTTATATATGAATTTTGATAAAAAAAATCAATCTTTCCATCTGTAATGGTTTCATGCATGACAAAACACTTTAACCTTGCTGTTTAGGTGAAACAAGCTAATACACTTATAATTCTTAAGATCACAAGCTTCCATTTGAATCAAAGATTCAAATGGACCCAATTCAACTTGTTTCACACTGCATTAGGCAGGACACCTCATATTGCCATGTCATAGCATGCATCATATTGTTGCATATTGCCATGTGCTGATTGTATTCTGTGGTGTCTTTCGTGGTAGGTTCTGCCTCCGAGGATATTTCCGAGTATCTAGTTGAAGGGCAGTACCCTACTACTACTCCATCAGGCAAGCAGCCCCATTTGATCATATCGATACAATCCCAAGTACCCTACTACTGCTGTGTGCTGCGGTAGTTGAACCCTTATCCTCTGCATGACCTGTCATTGCCAAAGTAGCTAGAAGAAACCCACTAGCATGTGTAGGAGTTGATTGAGCCATGTATGTGTTTCCTACCTTGCTATGCCTGCTATGCTTAGAGTTGTGTCAGGTCTGGTTCATCTGGGTGATGGGCTAGGGTGAAATGATTATGTCGGTAATGTGAGGGATGTGTTGAAGATGTTTTGGTAAAGGTATCGATGAGAGGCCATGTAGGAGTACATGGTGGGTTGTTTCATTGGGGCCGTCCATAAGAACTGAGATCTGTATGCATGATTTAAGATTCAGATACTACCACACATTGGGCCCTGAAATATGACCCCGCTCGACTTACTGACCCCTCTCGTCCTCTGTCCAGGTGTTGCAACTAGTTTCTGGTGTTTGTAGGTTATGTGTTGGCGGTCCTGCGTAGCGCTGACTCTAGGGGTGGGCTATGATGCGGTAGATACACCATGGCACGGTGTACCGAGTCACCCATTTGGTTCCTCGGGAACCCTGCACACATCATTTGGCCCGGGTTTGTGCCGCTTTGGGTTCATGACTAGCCATGTTGGCCCGGGTTCTCTATCATATGGATGCTAGCGACATTATCATATAGGTGAGCCAAAAGGCGCAAATGGTCCCGGGCCATGGTAAGGCGACACCCGTGGGGATACCATGCGTGAGGCCGCAAAGTGATATGAGGTGTTACCGGCTAGATCGGTGTGACTTGGAATCGGGGTCCTGACAGCGTTGGCATTAGAGTCGAACTGCCTGTAGGTTCGCTGAGCCAAACTGGTCGATGTCGAGTCTAGAAATGCTTTAGTTATATGTAGGGGAATTGATTGTGGGAGGGAACGTAAGGCTCTTTTACTTCTTTACCTTATGCCCTCTGATCTGAGTCATTCTCTTCTCATTCTACGTGGGTTAAGGACTAGGCTCTCTTCTCTCTATCAGGTTCATGTGTTACTAATCCGTAGTAGCTTATAGGATTGTTGTTACAAGCCTCAATACAGTTTCTACTACTTTTAGTATGTTGTCAGTTGAACCAGAACCTTGATATGATGTTGTTGAGTGGTATTGCAAGCTGTTGTGGATGTCTCAAATCTTTTTCTGAGCATCTACAACCGTTATGATGTCTGATTTCTCCTAGGAAATTCTAATGCCTTTGCATTATTCTGTGCTTTCAAATGGCCACCTGTTCCCAGAACCAAGTGGTTCGTCTGACCCGGTGCCTCAATGTACCCGGTCATACAGCCATGTTGGTCCGAGTGATGGTCGAGTCAGGCTATCGGTGGTATCCGGAATATACTGTCGAGGAGCAGTTCCGAGACTTCAACCAGAGCCAGTACCTTTGTACTGTCAGGATATATCCCTCTTATCCTGGAGCCACTGAGCCCCTTCACTGTTCCTATGGACTTGGGGTCACTATTGAGATGTCTGTGCAGGATGCAACTTACTCAATGATTACTATCATTCAAGCTAGGACTGCCTTGCTTCAAAACACAGATTTTCACTACATGCCAGCCTCACTTCCTGGAGCATAGGGGTACTATCAGGCTTTGTAGTATGACTCTACTCATGAGGAGTCACTACTCCGCACCACTGCCGAGATGCTCGAGGATAAGGACCGTGAAAATCGGGCCTTGCGTATGGAGCTTTTCAACACTCATTCTGATCATTGGGCCACTTTGACTCGGTTTGCACCAGCGGTGCAGGAAGGTTACATGGACATGAGGGACCTGTACCCTGTGCGGTCTGGATTGCAAGATTGTATGGAGTGGCGTGATGTAGGAGGCATCACCCCTCCTCGTGGCCCCCATCTTCCACCGTTTATGGGACCAAGGCCACATCCGTGTCCCTATGGTCCGCAGGCTCCGCAGGACCGTCTGTTCCCAGATGATCATGTTCCACTTCCAGGCTTTGATGGTGACTTTTATGAGGATTACTACGGAGCCGTCTGAGCTAGTAGTAGTTTCACTAGTACTATAATAGTTGTATTCTCCACAGTCCTGCGTGACCGTGGGATACGACTTGGTGTGTATCACGCTCCAGAGGTGTAGAAAAATAATGTATAGGAGCTTGGAATGCCTCCGATGAGATGTAATGTCTTTCACCGTAGTTGTACTCTAGCCTGGGCTTGTACTCAACTATGTACGGTGTGTATGACCAATGCTATATATATGGCAGTTTTCTATATTACCATGTCGTGCAATGAACATCTCAGCATTCCATGTTATCCATTACATTCTGCACTTCCTTGCCAAGTTTGTGCCATCCTTGTCTAAACCGTTGTCTTGTTTTTCCTAGGATGGTCAACACCCGTAGCAACCCTGCTGCCCCGGAGCAAGGATAAGCCAGTGCAGCTAGGGATGAAAATCTGCCACACCCGCCTTCTCTGGCCGAAGTTATGCTGGAGGCAGAAAGAAACAAGCGTGAGACTAACCGCTTGCTGGAGCGGATTGAGCAGAACACTGCACACCATCAGCGAAACGACTTTGTGTCAATCAATGACTTTATCAAGTTGTACCCACCAAAGTTTAACCATTCCGTTGAGCCCCTCGACGCGGATGACTGGCTTCGCAGCATCACCCACAAGCTACGTTCTGCCAACATAGCCGAAGCTGATAAGGTTACTTATGCTGCCTATCACCTCGAAGGCCCTGCTAGCCTTTGGTGGGAAAACTTTGAGGCTATGCGCCCGGTCGGCCAAATCACTACTTGGAATGAATTCAGTGAGGCTTTCCGTGAGCATCACATCAAGGAAGGTCTCATAGGTCGCAAGATGGAAGAGTTCTGCAATTTTACTCAAGGCAGATTGACTGTAGATGCATATAGTCGTGAGTTTGGGAATCTGGCACGATATCCTCCTGAAGAGGTATCCACCGACGCTAAGAAGCAGGCAAGGTTCCCCAAGGGACTTAGCCCCAAGCTTCGCCACGATCTTCGTCTGCACGAGTGCACCTCCTTGCAGAAGTTGGTCAATAAAGCCATCAGTGCTGAGACAGGCCAGTCTGACTATGACACTTCACGCAAGCACTCTCGTGATTTTGGCTCTTCATCCGGCTCTGGATCTCAGAAGCGCCGAGTGTGGATTCCAAGCATAGCGCTTCCACCCAGGTTCATTCCGAGGCCATCCTTTGAGGCGCCTCGCCCCAACCAGCAGTTTGCACCGCCTAAACCCTATGGTGGCCCCGCTGTTAATGCTGCTCCACGCCCCAATGTTGTGACATGTTTCAAGTGCGGAGAGCCGGGTCACTACAGTCGGGAGTGTCCCCAGAACAACAAACCTAATCAGTCTGGAAAGTCCGTTGGCCGTGGTAAGCCAGCGGGAAAGACATTCTACGCCAAGCCAGCCACCACTGCACGTGGCCATGTCAACTATGTCCCAGCTGAGGAGGCTCATGAGGATCCTAACGTCGTCCTTGGTACGCTCCTTGTTAATTGTCATCCGGCATCTGTTCTTTTTGATACTGGAGCATCTCATTCATTCATATATGAGAACTATGCTCGATTGCATAACACGACATTCTGTGACATGCCCACTTCCATGGTAATTCAAACTCCGGGTTCCAACTGGAAAACTTCTAGAGTTAGCCATGGGAATGAAATTCTTGTCGATAAACTTGTCTTCCTTGCATCTTTAATAGCTCTCAAGTCCTCGGACATAAACATCATCTTGGGTATGGACTGGATGTCAGCTTATTATGCTAAGATTCATTATGCCACTAGAACCGTTCAACTTACTCACCCATCAGGCAAGACAGTCAATGTCTTAACTCGAGTGGCCAAGCGCCACCTTTACTCCCTAAATGCCAACCCCCTTCCAGACCTTGAAGATATTCTGGTAGTCCGAGACTTCCCGGATGTCTTTCCAGAAGAACTGCCAAGTGTTCCACCTGATAGGGATGTCGAGTTTGTGATAGACCTTTTTCCAGGAACCATCCCTATTTCTAGAAGACCCTATAAGATGGCACCCTTAGAACTAGCCGAGCTTAAGAACCAACTCGATGAGTCCTTGAAAAAGGGTTTCATCCGTCCTAGTTCCTCTCCTTGGGCTTGCCCCGTCCTCTTCGTCAAGAAGAAGGATGGAACGGATCGGATGGTTGTGGATTACCGACCTGTCAACCTGGTCACTATCAAGAACAAGTATCCGCTTCCCAAGATCAACGATCTATATGATCAGCTCACTGGATCCTCAGTCTTTTCCAAGATGGATTTGAGGTTGGGCTACCATCAAATCAAAATCAGAAACAAGGACATTCCCAAAACGACCTTTGTTACTCGCTATGGCCAATACGAGTACACCGTTATGTCCTTCAGTTTAACCAATGCCCCAGCCACTTTCTCTCGGTTAATGAACTCGGTCTTCATGTAGTATTTGGATAAATTCGTCGTGGTATACCTCGATGATATACTCATCTACTCCAAGAATGAGGAGGAACATGCAAAACATCTAAGGCTGGTATTGACGAAACTTCGAGAGCATCGCCTTTATGCAAAATTCTCCAAGTGTGAATTTTGGTTGCCAGAAGTGACCTATCTAGGCCATGTAATCTCTGTTAAGGGTATTGCTGTCAATCTCGAGCGAGTTCAAGCCGTCCTTGATTGGACTCCACCTAAAACGGTCAAGCAAGTTCGGAGCTTCCTTGGCTTAGCGAGCTATTGTCGCCGCTTCGTCGAGAATTTCTCCAAGGTTGCTAAACCTCTAACTGAACTCCTCAAGAAAGATAAAAAGTTCGAGTGGACCCCACAGTGCGAGTTCAGCTTTCAGGAACTGAAAGACGCCTGACATCTGCTCCCATACTGGTACCACCAGATTTCTCCAAGGACTAGGTTGCATACTCATGCAAGATCGTCAGGTGATTGCCTATGCTTCACGGCAATTACACCCCCATGAGGAAAACTATCCCACATATGATTTAGAGCTTGCGGCTGTAGTCCATGCACTTAAAACATGGCGACATTACCTTCTCGGGAATCGTTGCGAGATCTTCACTGATCACCAAAGTCTGAAATATATCTTCACCCAACTGGATTTGAATCTCAGGCAAAGACGTTGGATCGAGTTGATCTCGGATTACGACTTAGGAATAACTTACACCCCGAGCAAAGCCAATGTCATGGCTGATGCGTTAAGTCGTAAATCTTATTGTAACAACCTGATGTTACAACAAGGTCAACCACTTCTCCACGAGGAATTTCGTAAGCTTAACCTTCACATTGTTCCTCGAGGGTTCCTATCCACCCTGGTGGCGAAGCCTAACCTTACGGATCAGATCATAGCTGCCCAGAAGTGTGATAAGGGCATATCCCGAATTAAGGAAAACATCGCTAGCAGAGTTGCTAAATGTTTTTTCGTGGATGAGCGAGGTGTTGTCTTCTTTGAGAACCGCTTGGTGGTTCCCAAGAAACAACATCTACATCAGTTGATTCTTAAGGAAGCTCATGATTACCCTCTCACCATTCATCCCGGTAGTACTAAAATGTATCAAGACCTACGCCAAAGGTTCTGGTGGACTAGGATGAAGAGAGAAATTGATCAATACATAGCTAGTTGCGACGTCTGTCGTCGTGCTAAAGCAGAGCATCAACGGCCTGCTGGCACCCTTCAACCTTTGCCTATTCCTGAGTGGAAATGGGATAAAATCAGTATGGATTTCATTACTGGGTTTCCCAGTACCAAGAGAGGGAATAATGCTATCTTCGTCGTGATCGATCGTCTTTCCAAAGTAGCCCATTTCCTACCTGTTCGTGAGAGTATCACCGCTAGCCAGCTAGCTGACTTATACATCTCCCGAATAGTGTGTCTTCATGGTGTCCCATTGGAAATTAACTCAGACCGTGGGAATCTCTTCACCTCTCGATTTTGGGAAAGTTTCCAAAATGCTATGGGAACTCATCTCTCTTTTAGCACCGCCTTCCACCCTCAATCAAGTGGTCAAGTAGAGCGAGTAAATCAAATTCTGGAAGATATGCTCTGAGCTTCTGTCATTTCATTCGGAATGGATTGGGAGAAATGCCTTCCATTCGCGGAGTTCGCTTATAACAATAGTTATCAAGCTAGCTTAGGCAAAGCTCCTTTCGAAGTTTTCTATGGACGAAAATGTCAAACGCCTCTTAACTGTTCAGAAACTGGGGAAAGACAACTCTTTGGCCCAGATATGATTCAGGAAGCAGAAGAGCAGGTTCGCGTTATTCGTGAGAAATTGAAAACAGCCCAATCTCGTCAAAAGAGCCAATATGATCGTAAACATAAGCTCATGACTTATGAAGTCGGCGAGAAGGCTTACCTTCGGGTTACTCCGTTAAAGGGAACCCATCATTTCGGTATCAAAGGCAAATTGGCTCCTCGTTACAATGGACCTTTTCGCATTTTTGCCAAACAAGGAGAAGTTTCCTACCAATTGGAAGTACCTCCGCATCTTTCCAGAGTTCACGATGTCTTCCACGTTTCTCAACTCAGGTGTTGCTTTGCGGATCCTATCCGTGGAGTGGACCACAAAACGCTTGATCTACAAGATAATCTCACTTATCGGGAATATCCCGTTCGTATCCTTGATCAAGCTGAGCGTACCACTCAACGTCATAACATCATGTTTCTCAAGGTTCAATGGTCACACCATTCCAAGAAAGAAGCCACATGGGAAAGGGAGGATCGTCTTCCACTTGAGTACCCCACCTTCTTCCCAACGGATCCTAAATCACGGGACGAGATTCTTTTGAGTGGGGGTGAGTTGTCACACCCTAGCTAGTTCATACATTAGAGTGATTGCATCATGTTTAAATTTCCCAGAAAGATGAAATGGGGATGACAGAACCCCCAGCACCCCCCTGGAACAACTAGGGTTTACTAAAAACTTTTTAATGAACCTGAAATGCCCTTCTAAAAAGTCCACCCTTTTTGTTTTGGGTTAAAACCTTTGACAAAAATGGTTCACATTTTTTAGGACATCATAAGGTCATTGGGTTAATCTATTACTAATTGCATTTGGGCAATTTAAATCCTATAAATATTTTTAAATGCCCAAATAATCCTGAAAGTAATTTTAGGCTGTTGAGAATATTTTCAAATGTGCCTCTGATTATTTTCAGGGTTTTTCTAAATGAAATAGTATTTTTACTATTTCAAAACACAAAACAGAATAAATAAAAAAACAGAAAAAGAGAGAGAAAGGGACTAACCTGGCTAAACCCCCAGCCGGCCCACCTGGCGGCCCAGCACTGTGCTGGCCCACGGCCAGTCAGCTGCTTGCTCTCGCTAGGCAGGCAGGCAGAGAGGTGAGCGCCGGCGCGCCTGAGCTCGCCACGGCGCCACCTGCTTGCTGCCCGCGCCCCTGGACATCTCGACGACCTCCACGTCATCGCGCCGACCCCGCAGACCCCTCCATTCACCCACAACACCTCTCCCTCGCCCTCTCCCACCATGGCCGACGCCCCTGCCGCCGCACCGTCACCGTAGCCGCGCCCTCCGTCATCCTCACGCCGCGCCGTCGTGTCCACGAGCCCCGCCGTCGTCGACTACGTCGAGCAGGCCGAGCCCCGAGGGCTTGCCCACTCTGGAATCGCCCCGACCTCGTCTTCCCCAACTCCAGCCACCGGAGATCCCCTTCGCCGTCCTCGCCACATCAGCTCGCCCCCGACCTCGCCGACTGCCTCGTCGTGACCCCCGTGAGCTCAGCCATCTCCCCATCCTCTCTGTTTCCTCTTTTGCACTCCGTAGCGACTGCACCATGCTCACCCGCACGCGCTACCGCCCGCGCTCGTCGCCAGCGATGCTCCGGTGACCATTTGGTCCCGGGCATGCGCCCAACACACTCCCCACATCGCGTAGAGCCCCCGTAGAACCTCACCGCGCTCTTTTGCGCACCACAGCCCCATCCCCACCAGCACCCGAGCTTCGGCCGCCTCCGAGCTCGTCACCGGCGCCACTCCGGCCACTCCCCGGCCGTGCCACCACCCTGGTTGGATGCAGACGAGCGTCCGCGTCCCGTAGCTGTGCTCCGCGCGCCAAACGGCGCCATGTAGGTGAATCCTGCACTGCTCCGCCGCGTCTGGCCTCGCCGACGGCTAAACGCTGGCGAGTTTGACCCTATTTGACCCCGTGTGGGCCCAGGTTGAGCTCCCCTGAGTCACTGACATGTGGGCAATGCCCCTGGCTAATTAGAATTAGTTTACTTAACACTAATTATTTTAGTTAATAGGTTGACCCACTGACATGTGGGCCCAGGGCCTCACTAACCTAGTTTAGTGCTAACGAAACACTAACTAACTCTGTTAGTTAGTTGTTACACTGGCAGATGGGGCCCACCAGTCAGGTTTGACCTGGGCTGGCGCCTTTGACCTGCAGACGTCACACTGACGCCAGGCTGACAGAAAATAACCAAAACTTCTAAAAATCATAGAAAATAATCTATAACTTAGATTGAAAAGATTTATATATGGAATTTAATCAGAAAAATTCAATCTTTCCATCTGTAATGGTTTCATGCATGAAAAAACACTTTAACCTTGCTGTTTAGGTGAAACAAGCTAATACACTTATAATGCTTAAGATCATAAGCTTCCATTTGAATCTTTGACCCAATTCAACTTGTTTCACATTGCATTAGGCAGGACACCTCATATTGCCATGTCATTGCATGCATCATATTGTTGCGTATTGCCATGTGATGATTGTATTCTGTGCTGTCTTTCGTGGTAGGTTCTGCCTCCAAGGATATTTCCAAGTATCCAGCTGAAGGGCAGTACCCTACTACTACTCCATCAGGCAACCAGCCCCATTTGATCATATTGATACAATCCCATGTTCTCGCTTCTGCTCTCAATTACTGCATTAAGACAACAACGTTTCAAACTACTGTGTGCTGCGGTAGTTGAACCCTTATCCTCTGCATGAACTTTCATTGCCACAGTAACTAGAAGAAACCCACTAGCATGTGTAGGAGTTGATTGAGCCATGTATGTGTTTCCTACCTTGCTATGCCTGCTATGCTTAGAGTTGTGTCAGGTCTGGTTCATCTTGGTGATGGGCTAGGGTGAAATGATTATGTCGGTAATGTGAGGGATGGGTTGAACATGTTTTGGTAAAGGTATCGATGAGAGGCCATTTAGGAGTACATGGTGGGTTGTTTCATTGGGGTCGTCCATAAGAACTGAGATCTGTATGCGTGATTTAAGATTCAGCTACTACCACACATTGTGCCCTGAAATATGACCCCGCTTGACTTACTGACCCCTCTCGTCCTCTGTCCAGGAGTTGCAACTAGTTTCTGGTGTTTGTAGGTTATGTGTTGGCAGCCGTGCGTAGCGCTGACCCTAGGGGTGGGCTATGATGCGGTAGATACACCATGGCACAGTGTACCGAGTCGCCTGTTTGGTGCCTTGGAAACCCTGCACACATTGTTTGGGGCCGTTGAGGAGACCCCGGCCGGTTTTCCTTGCAGATGGAACCCGAATAGGCGATAAACCTGGACTAGAGACTTGTGCGGTTAGTCAGGTCGTGGTCTACACCCACGTCGACTTTCGCTTGAAGTCTGCCGAGCACATGTCATGTGTAGACGCTAAGTGGTGGAAACATGTGTGATGAAGTACACCCCTGCAGGGTATAAAACTATTCGAATAGCCGCGTCCGTGGTAAAAGACTACTTGGTTGCCCATACAGTTCATAGACAAGTTAATGCTTACTACTAAAAGACTCAAGATAAGTGTGAGTACCGAGGATGGCCCTCTCATAGGATGACAAGGGAGGATCCCCGGTGGAGTATTGTGTTGGTGATTAGTGGACTCGTGTGCGAAAACTATTTTACAGTGGTGTCTCGTAGGATAGCTTAGCCAAGAGTCAAAGCTGGCTTGCTGCAATAACTCCACCACCTTCTTGAGAATGAGCATGTATAGTAGGTTCTGTTGTAAGACTTGCTGAGTACCTTTGTACTCATGTTGCCTTAATTACTATTTTCAGATGGCAACACTGCCCCCTCCGATGGGTTTTATGTAGACCTCGATGTCAATGAGTAACTTGCCACCCAGGTGGTGATTCTGGCCATGGAGGGCCCTATGTAGATAGACAGGCTTCGACAAGCCTTCTTTCTTTCTAGTGTCTGTACTCAAACTATTCGCTTCCGCATGTGCTTGTATGCTTGTATGACTTGAGTGTCGGGTCATGTGACCCCTACCTGTATGAACATGTTATGTATGGCTCTCCGGAGCCTTTAAATAAAGTACTTGAGTTGTAGAGTTTTGTTGTGATGCCATGTTGTATTTGCACATATCAAGCATATTGTGTGTATGATTGAAATGCTTGGTATGTGTGGGATCCGACAATCTAGTTGTTTATCCTTGGCAGCCTCTCTTATGGGGAAATGTAGTCTAGTGCTCCTTGAGCCATAGTAGTCCGCTACAGCCCGGTTCACCGGAGTCCTGCTAGCCCAGCACTACTGCTCAGGACACTTGACTGGCCGGCATGTGTTTCACTTCGTTCCTATGTCTGTCCCTTCGGGGAAATGTCACGCGGTGACATCCAGAGTCCTGCCTAGCCTGCTACAGCCCGGGTTCCCCGGAGTCCTGTTAGCCCAGTGCTACAGCCCGGATTCACACGCTGATGACCGACATATTCGATGTGATTCATGTATGCCTGTACCCATAGGTCTGTGCCGCTTTGGGTTCACGACTAGCCATGTCGGCCCGGGTTCTCTGTCATATGGATGCTAGCGACACTATCATATATGTGAGCCAAAAGGCACAAACGGTCCCGGGCCATGGTAAGGCGACACCCATGGGGATACCGTGCGTGAGGCCGCAAAGTGATATGAGGTGTTACCGGCTAGATTGATGTGACTTGGAATCGGGGTCCTAACATTATATTACATATCAAGCCTTGTTTTCATCATACAGGACGGGATTACATGAATGTATTCGTTCAAAAATAATGTCCTTAGCACATTGCTCCACCACAATGTAGGATCCCTTCAGAACATCTTCAAAATACCGCTCGGGCATGCGGTGCTCCTTGCCCGCGGGCGGTCCTTCGGTCACGAGCTTGACGACATCCATCTTCGCCCATTGTATCTTAACGCGGGCGAAGGCCATCCATGCACCTTCTATGCAGACCTACCGCTTGATGACATCAAGCCGAGGCAAGCATTGACTAGCCGCTTCACGTGGCCGAAGTAGTTGCCGGGTATAGCTTCTACAGGCCACAGCCGGATTATTAAATCCTTCATGGCTAGTTCGTCCACCCTATGCAGCTCGACCAACTACTTCAGTTGGTCGCTAAAGGGCACCGGATGTTCTGGTGCAAGGTATTGTGACCAGAACAGCTTCTCCGTTGAGCTCCCCTCTTCGGCTCGGAAGAATTCCGCAGCGTCAGAAACACTGCGCGGCAAATCCGCAAACGCCCCTGGAGAACTCCAAATCGGGGTCAGTAAGAGATACCTCTGACTCACATTCTTGCTTTGCATAATAAAAGCCTTACTCGCCACGATCTTGTTGGCCTCTTGGATCTCCCGGAGGGTGCCTTGGGCTTCGGCCCGGGCCTCTTGTGCGCTTCGGCAGCATGAGAAGTCACGGCCAGCAGCGACGCCTGCTTATTCACAAAGACACATATGATTAGTCTCCTGCGAATAGCTATTTGATACTCTGTTCGGCTTTTCTTTCCGAACACCGGACAGAGTCTCAGGGGCTACTATCTGTACTTTAACTTTCTTTTCACATAAATGCACCGCTAACCTCAAAGCCTGTTAGAAGGCTCACGCAGGCTTCGGTCAGTCCGCTCTTCACGGACTGAATCTTCTCAATCACCGCACCCACGAGGGTACGGTGTTCCTCAATGATGGAAGTGCTTCGTAGCGCCTCCAGTAGAGTATCCGGCGCCTCTGGTTGGACAGAGGTCACCGGCGGAATGGGCACACCTCCTTTCGATGAAGGAGGCTGCTTGCCGGATTCCGGAGCCGTATAGGTCTCCGAGACTGTATTCGGCTGGGGGCTGAATTGGACATAGCCCCCATCGCCAGTCTCCATGGGGATCTTCTCCCCCATGTGTCCGACGGCCGAGATCTTGCCCTCTGGCGCCGTCCTGACGGCCTCCTGCGTCTCTCCCTAGCCGGGGGTCCTTCACGACAACACCTTGATGTCGTCCATAGCATTGGGAGAGGAGGCCATTGGAAGGGACCCGCTGTCCATCACCTTCGAATCCAGCGAGTTCCCCGAAGACGAGGATTGCTCGAGGGCGGAATAAGCCGGACTGCAAATGCATGATTCAACATGTTAGAATTATGAAGTCAAAGAGGAGGATATATGAATGCATCAGGGTCTTCGGATACTCATGATTCGGCCAGGGGCTTGTTTCGAGGGCGCCGCTCTGGGCTGCTATCGACGTTCCATGCGGAGCTATCCGCGAAGGAAGCCTTTCCCTTCTTGGACACCTCCGCTTCCAGATCTGTGGAGGCCACCCTCTTCTTTCCCCCTCGGGGAGGGGGAAGTTGCTTTCTTCCTCCTCTTCCTCCTCGTCGTCTTCGGTAGCGGAGTGAGTTTCAGCGTCTTCAGATGCCATATCCGAAGTACCCTTGGGAGGAGGCCTCCTCTGGTCCCCTTGGCCTTCTTCTTGGCCTTCTTCTCCAGCGCCACGTAGGGCGGTGGAACCAGCATCTTCGTCAAAAGCGGGATGGCTGGTTCCTCGGGCAGCGGAGCCGAACACCGAATCCGCTCCGCCTTCTTTGTCCAACCCTAAAAAGTCCAAATAGGGAAGTTGGGACATCCTCCTTGTGCAAGCCAGAAAGGGATACGCCTTGAAGCACGAAAACAAAAAACTTACCGAACTGGCGGGATGGGCCAGATCGTGCCTGCAGTCCTTGGTTGTCTCCGGCCACGTCTCGTTGGCCTTGAAGAGCACCTTCCAGATGTCTTCGTGCGTAGTTCCGAAGAATCATCGCAGGGTCTTGTGCTTGGCCAGATTGAACTCCCATAGATGGCAAGCCTGGTTCTGGCATCGAAGGATCCAACGAATTAGCATCACCTGAATCACATCGACGAGGTTGACATTCTTGTCTGTCATGCTCCTGATGCGCGTCTGAAGCAGTGTCAACTCGTCTGACGAAGACCGATCCAGGCCCTTGTCTTGCCAGGAGGTAAGCTGCATTGGGGCCCTGTATTTGAATTCGGGAGCCACGGCCCAGGCAACATCGTGGGGCTCAGTGACATAGAACCACAGCTTCTGCCACCACTTGACAGTCTCCACGAAGGTGCCTTTGGGCCACGGGACGTTGGACATTTCTCTCACCATGGTGCCTCCGCATTCTACGTGTTCGCCGCCCACCACCTTTGGCTTCACATTGAAGGTCTTCAGCCATAGTCCGAAGTGGGGGGATGCGGAGGAAGGACTCACACACGACGATAAACTCCAAGATGGTGAGGAAGGAATTTGGGGCTAGATCATGGAAATCCAGCCCATAGTAGAACATGAGTCCGCGACCGAATGGGTGGAGAGGAAATCCCAGCCCACGGATGAAGTGAGGGATGAACACGACCCTCTCATGGGGCTCCGGAGTGGGGATGATCTGTCCCTTAGCAGGAAGCCGATGGGCAATCTCCCTGGCCAAATATCCGTCCTCCCGAAGTTGGGTGATGTCCTTCTCCTTGACGGTGGAGACCATCCACTTTTCCTGCGCTCCGGACATGGTTGGAGTGCTTTCTTGGGGCAGGAAAGATGAGAACTTGGGCATTGGAGCTCGAGAGTGGTTAGGCATAAAGAGAGAAGGCGTGGGTGGAAGAGATGAATCCTTATCTCCTTATAAAGGCAGTGAATATCAAACACCTCCCCACTCGCCATGAAACTCGCCTATTCCACAGGGGCCGTGTGGGCAGCATGGTTGGATTACCCATACCCGTATTGATGAGAATCCTGCAATAAGGGGACACGATCTCTGCTTTGACGACATGGGCCAATAAATCCACATCATGAAATATGGAGCGGCAGGCCAAGAAACGGTTCGAAATAATAACCGGGCAGGGACGTGATGTCACGTTACAAAAAGTTCTCAGCAGATGGTACTCGTGAAATATTGTACTCTCTACGATGGTGTATAATACTTGTTTTGTAGATCCGGACACATTCGTTGTTCGAAGACTGTGTCAGAGTATTCGGAGAAAGAACCAGCCTTGCAATGCCGAAGACAATCTGCGCGCCGGACACCTCGTCATTGAAGCCTGGTTCAGGGGCTACTGAGGGAGTCCTGGACTAAGGGGTCCTCGGGAATCCGGCCTGTTGGACATGGGCCGGACTATTGGGCCATGAAGATACAAGATAGAAGACTTTCTCTCGTGTTCGGATAGGACTCTCCTTTGCGTAGATGGCAAGCTAGGTGGCCAGATGTACTATTTCCTTTCTATGTAACCAACTTTGTACAACCCTAGTTCCCTCCGGTGTCTATATAAACTGGAGGGTTTAGTTCGTAGGGATAATCATAATCAGATAGGCTAGACTTCTAGGGTTTTAGCCATTACGATCTCATGGTAGATCAACTCTTGTAACCCCCATACTCTTCAATATTAATCTAGCAGGATGTAGGGTTTTACCTCCATCGAGAGGGCCCGGACCTGGGTAAACATTGTGTTCCCTGTCTCCTGTTACCATCAACCTCAGACGCACAATTCGGGACCCCCTACCTGAGATCCGCCGGTTTTGACATCGACACCCTCCAGCCTCTCCGAGCACTCCAAGCTCACTGCCCAACCAACACAAACCCTTAGCATAGCTGGAGCCCGGCCAGGTAGGCCTCTGGCCGCCATCACCGACCCGAGCTCGCCTGTAGCGACCCGACCTCAGATGGTCAAGTCTCTATGCTTCAGTGTCATACCTGGATCGGTAATGCTGACACGCAGAGTACTCGAAGGATTTATAACAGAGTAGCAATCACACACTATTACATCGAATGTCTCCAAAGAGAACTTATTACAATAATATGGCTTAAGGCCATCTAATGCGATAACAGCGGAAGGCTTGGAAGATAGGGTGAGTCCATCAACTCCAACAGCATAGCTGAGCTACACGGCAACGACCTAACGAACCTTACTCCTCGTTTGAAAAGTCTACAACATAATACGTTGCAACCCGAAAACGGGTCAGCACATGGAATATCCTGGCAATATAACACAGTAGAGCAGAAACAAAATAATGCTATCACTACATGCATAGATGGCTGGTGGAAAGCTGTATGGTTGTAGTTTTGCGAAAAGCCAATTTTTCCCTACAACAACGGAATAGATTTTAATTTTACTATCATGGTGGTTGAAACATCATTGAGAAGGTAACCCCAACTCAATCCTAATTAAAGTGATTAACATCCCAACAGTTTTAATTAAGCATGGTGAGATACATGTGATAACCCAAGTACTAGATACTCAAGAATTGTCCATAACCGGGGACACGACTAACCATGATTAGATTGTACACTCTGCACAGGTTTGCGCACTTTTCCCCACAAGACTCGATCACCTCCGTTGGATTTCTCGCACTACATGGTGTTTGAGAAACGGATGACCGAGACACAGTCTTTCAGAAACGTTAACTCTCTACTCCGGGTAGACCATACCAAACCTACAAAACCCACTACCTGCTGATCTACCTCTTCAAGAGCTTCACGTAACTTACTCAACTATGCTAGAGCCCATAATAGCTTGTGGCTGCACGCGGAAGTTTCTAGCATGAATCATCTCAGTTCCCTTTGATCCTGGGTGGCGGTCCATAGGAAGATCACACGGGTACCCCGGGATTTCCAAAAAAACAGACAACACTGGGTTCCCCAGGTGCCTCAATCCACCCAGTTGTTTGATTAAGTTGCCACCTTAAGTTGAACCATTAATTAACAATCTCACATCTGACATGAATTTCACTCAAACCCAAACCACGTCTACGAGCATAGCATAGCAATAAGCAATACGTAGAAGTAACTCCCAAGGGTTTGAATGTAACAGGGCAATAGGTTCTATCTCAGCAACTACTTCCCAACCCACAAGTTAATGACATCCTAATCATGCAATGTTTGAGGATTGGAACTAATGCATAAAAACTGGGTAATAATGGGATATGATCAAAGTGTTACTTGCCTTGCTGACGATCCGCGAATCCTAGAGACTCGTAGTAACACGCTTCGCACTCCGGGAATTCTATCGCAAGCAAACAATAACATACATAAGTAACAAGCAACGATGCACAAGCAAAACTCAAATAAGAGAGGTTGACCAGAAAGTTCAAATTAAGAACTCCAGTTCGCAAAAAGAATCAAAACAAACGGAGCAACGAAACTCAAACGGCGAAAGAAAGAAGCTTCGTTTACTAATCTGAAACTAGTTCAAATTTTACAGTAGCAAAACTTGTTTGAGTTGGTTAAACGGAAAGAGGGTTTCGAGACGAAAATCCAGGCGCTTGAATCGCCTGATTCCGTTAAATGAGCGAAAAGATAAACAGAAACTAAGATCGGATCAGAAATCACGATCAGAAAAATCACGGAATAAATCCGATAAAAGAAAACTCACGAACAGACTAACGAATGAGCGTTCGTTAGCTGTAACTAACGGGCGAAAACTGTTCGTTAAAATGAACGTCCGCTAACTAGAAGAATCGAAAAAAACCGGTGAATCCAAAAAAATACGGATCTAGGGTTTTCTAAAAAACCGAACGATTTTTATAAAAAACCGGCGGCGCGGCGCGGTGGCAACCTCCGGCGAGGGGGCTCCGGCGAGGTGGGGCAGCGGCTGGCGAGGGCGGCGGGGCTTGGCGGCGGCGCTAGGCGGTGGCGGCTGCGGCGGCGAGCGCAGGCGGCGGCGGCTGCGCGAGGCGGTGGCGTCTGCGGGCGGCAGGGTTGGCGGCGGTGGTGGTGGTGTTGGGGGCGGGGGTGGCGGCGTATATAAAGGGGCGGGGGCGGCGACTTGTAGGAGGGGGCAAGGCGCAGCGGAGGCGGAGTCCAACTCGGACTCCGGTCCGAGTGGCGGCGGCGGCCTGGCGCGGCTGGGCCTTAGGCCCAGTCGGCGCGGGATCCCCTTTTTTTTAAACTTCGCCGACCGAAATAAAATCCTAGAAAAAAAATAATAAATAAAAACCTAAAATGCCAAAACAATTTTTCACCCTCTAAATAAAATATTTAGAACAAGATGACCATTTTCTTGGCCCTAAAATGCAATTTTGAAAAACATGCAATTTTTCTAATGCAAATAAAATCCGAATAAAATCCAATGAAAATCAATTTAATGATTTTAATATTTTTCCTCCAATATTTCATTTATTTTGGAGAAGTCATATTATCTCCTCTCTTTAATTTTTAATGTGAAATATTTTTCGGAGAGAAATAATTAAAATTAAATCCTCTTTTCATTATTTGATAAAAGAATCAAATATGAAGACCGGGAAAACCCCAACTCTCTCCAAGGGTCCTTGAGCTGCTTAGGATTTCGAGGATTACGGAACGGAAAAGCAATAAAACATGATATGCATGGATGATCTATGTATAACATTCCAAATTGAAAAGTTGGGATGTTACAAACCTACCCCCCTTAAGATGAATCTCACCCTCGAGATTCGGGTTGGCTAGAAAATAGGTATGGGTGGTCCTTGCGGAGATCATCCTCTTGTTCCCAGGTAGCTTCATCCTCGGTATGGTGGCTCCACTGAACTTTACAAAACTTGATAACCTTACTGCGGGTGACTCTGCTAGCAAACTGAAGAATCTTAACTGGCTTCTCCTCGTAAGTCAAATCACTGTCCAACTGAATCGCCTCCAAGGGTACTGTATCTCTTAATGGTATTTCCGCCATCTCAGCATGACACTTCTTCAGCTGTGAAACGTGGAACACATCGTGGACTCCTGACAATCCCTCAGGTAACTCCAACTTGTAGGCAACTTCTCCCATCCGTTCCAAAATGCGATACGGTCCTACAAATCTCGGGGCTAACTTTCCTTTAACTCTAAAATGTTTCACTCCTCGCAAGGGCGATACTCGCACATATGCTCTGTCTCCAATTTCGTAGGCTACCTCCTTGCGTTTTGAGTCTGCGTAACTCTTCTGCCTGGACTGAGCAATCTTCAGTCGGTCTCGAATCAGTTTAATCTTCTCCTCAGATTCTTTAATCAAGTCTGGTCCAAACAACTGTCGGTCTCCTACCTCATCCCACATCAACGGTGTTCTGCACCTGCGTCCATACAGGGCTTCAAACGGTGCCATCTTCAAACTGGCTTGGTAGCTATTGTTGTATGAGAACTCTGCATACGGCAAATTGTCATCCCAACTAGATCCATAATCTAGCGCACAGGCTCTCAACATGTCCTCCAAAACTTGATTACTCTCTCAGTCTATCCATCTGTCTGCGGGTGAAACACTGTACTGAACTCCAATCTCGTTCCCAAAGTCTGGTGTAAATGATGCCAAAACTTTGAAGTAAACTGTGTTCCTCGATCCGATACGATGGTCCTCGGAACTCCATGCAGACATACGATCCTGGACATATAGATCTTGGCCAACTTTGCACTTGTATAGGTGGTTTTAACTGGGATGAAATGAGCTACTTTGGTCAAACGATCAACTACTGCCCATATGGAATCATATCCTGCTTTAGTCCTGGGTAATCCGGTGATAAAGTCCATGCCAAGTTTATCCCAGTTCCATTCGGGTATCGGCATAGGCTGTAACAGTCCTGCTGGCTTCTGATGTTCTGCCTTAACTCACTGACATACATCACATGTGGATACATACTCGGCAATATCCTTCTTCATACCAGTCCACCAGAAATGTTCCTTCAAATCCAAATACATCTTGGTGTTTTCAGGGTGTATCGAGTATGGTGAGTCATGGGCCTCTTGAAGTATTAACTTCCTGATCTCTTGGTTGTTGGGCACATAAACTCGGTCCTCAAACCATAGGGTATCGTGCTCATCCTCACGAAAAACTTTGGCCTTTCCTTTGCCCATCTTCTCCTTTATCTCGACAATCTCTTTATCATCTTTCTGAGCTTCTCGAATCTTGTCCAGCAATGTCGACTGAACCTCCATTGTGGCAATGAACCTTCTAGGTACAATCTCTAACCGAAGTTCCATGATATCCTTTGCTAATTCCTTCGGCAGTCCTTTACTTTCAAGGATATTAGCATAACTCTTCCGACTCAATGCGTCTGCTACGACATTGGCCTTTCCTGGATGATAGTGTAGCATCATGTCATAATCCTTTATAAGCTCCAACCATCTCCTCTGCCTAAGGTTCAGCTCCTTCTGAGTGAAATTGTACTTCAAACTCTTGTGATCCGTGTACACATCACAACGGTTTACAATAAGGTAATGTCTCCAAGTCTTCAATGCATGCACTACGGCTGCTAGCTCCAAATCATGCATGGCATAATTCAACTCATGAGGTTTTAGTTGTCGTGAGGCATACGAAACAACTCTTCCGTCCTGCATCAGCACACATCCAAGTCCTAAGCGAGAGGCGTCGCAATACACTCGGAACTCCTTATGTATATCTGGCAGTACTAGCACTGGGGCTGTAGTCAAACATTTCTTCAACTCCTGGAAACTTGCTTCACAATCTTCTGTCCATTTAAACTTGGTATCTGTCGGCGTTCTGGGAACGGGGGTCCCCAGACTTGCCTGCCTGCAGCCTGCGGCATGGCTCAAAGGGGGGCCCAGCGCAGCCCATCTTCATCAACACAGACCCAAGACCCTCGCGAGGGGCCAAGCCTCGCGGGGCGGACGACACGGAGCTTCCTCAGGCACGGCCTCATCAGGCTGGCTCGCGAGGAGGCAGAGAGATCAAGGCGGGGTACCTCACGAGGTGCCTGTGACGCAAGCCATGACGACCAAGGGTGCCAGGCGGGCGCCAGCCCGCATAGTGTCCTCCTTTCCTCTTTGGTGCAAAGGGAGCAAGCGCAGGCGAGAGCATCAAGCAAAGGTAGCCGTTTCGATGCAACGAGACCAAGACCAACCCAACGGCAGGAAGGAAGTCATTGTGGAGCCCAAGCCAGTGTCACCACCAGAGCCTTTGGCAGGCGAGGACAAACTTTAGTCAGGATAAGTGTACCCGATGTTCCCCTTCAAAATGGCCAATTGTTGGCGCCCTTCCCGCTCAATATTTGTGAAGAGGCCTAGGGCCTTTGCCTATAAATAGGACTAGCCACCCCCATGGTAGAGAAGACCGGCCAATCCAGAAACAAGCTGGGATCGGATCGAGTAGCATCACACAGAGAGAGACAAGGGTGACTGAACTCCTCCTAGAAGTTCATCGCCCCAGCCATGAACAGACCCTCGCGAGGCTGTTCTTCCTTGTATTGTTCATCATCATCATCCCAAGAGGCAATCCACCACACCACACACTGGAGTAGGGTATTACACCACAACGGTGGCCCGAACCAGTATAAACCATGTGTCTCTTGTGCTGTTCTTTCCATAGCTTAGATCTTAGCGAGGCGGTGGGGTGCAGGTAGGTAGAAGGCGAAATCCCTGCGAGCACCCCAGTGTTCGAACCTCAAGGGTCTGCCGGAACCCGAAACCCGACATTTGGCGCGCCAGGTAGGGGTGCGCCGGAATTCGTCTTCCACCGCCCCGTTATCCTCCGACCATCGTGTCCATGTCTGACGCTCGTCGGGCCCGCGCCGAGCGCCGGGCCGCTCTCGCCTCCCGCGTCGCCCAGACGGCTCCAGTCGGCGGGCGTCCTCACCATTCCCCGTCACCCGCCGTCAACGCCGCCACTGGCCCGGCAGGGAACGAGCAGCAAGCGTCGTCTCAACATCCGTCCGTGCGGCAAGACGGCCACACCGCTACTCCCTCGCTCACCCTAGCTGGTTCTTCGTCCCGCGCGCTCCGTGCACCCATGGAGGCTCGAGCTGCGCTCATCGCGGCAAACGAGCTCCTGCGCTACTGTCCCGTCGACAACGTCTATGAAGAATGGCTCGACCGCGTCGCCGAGCTCGTCTGCGCCGCAGGGGGCTCTCCTGCGCCGTCCGTTCCGCTGCACCGCACCCCGCCCTGCGCGGGCGACGAAGCTCCGGGGGCGCCCCAGCCGCCTCCTCCTCAAGAAGGCGCCCAGGCTCCAAGCCGCGTGGCCCCTGGGCGGAACCCGCTCCGTCAGGTGCCGGCGCGGCAAGAGCAGAGCTGCCAAGAAATCCCTCGCCCGCAAGAAGCTGCTTGGGCGCTCACTGCTCCAGCACGTCGCGACCATGCTCCTGCTCCCGCATGTCAAGACCCCGCGCTGCTCCCAGCTGCAGCGCGTGGGGACCAGCAAGACCAAGCTCTCCGTCACCCAAGGCCACCTGTGGCCACAGCAGGCTGTCGTGCCTTCACCACCGAGCTACGCAGCGTCGCGTGGCCAGCAAGTTCGAGCCAGACCTGCCTCCTCGTTATGACGGTATGACCGACCCTGCGCAGTTCCTCCAGCTCTATGAGCTGGGCATCGAAGCTGCCAACGGAGACGAGAAGGTCATGGCGAACTGGTTTCCCATGGCGCTCAAGGACGGGGCCCGCACCTGGCTCCTGAATCTAGCTCCAGGCACGATCTCCTCCTGGGACGAGATGCGCACCCGCTTCATTGCCGACTTCCAAGGTACTCGCGACCGGCTACCCGCCGTGAGCGACATGCGCCGCATCAAGCAACAACCCGGAGAGACCCTGCAGAAGTACATCCAGTGCTTCAACAATGCACGCCTCAAGATTCCCAAGGTGACCGAGGAGGCCATCATCTCAGCCTTCTCCGACGGCGTGCGCGACGTCAAGATGAAGGAGGAGCTGGCGATGCATGAAGACCTGTGCACTTCCTTGGAGCTGTTCAACTTGGCGACCAAGTGCGCCAGGGCTGAGGAAGGGCGTCTTTCCCTCCTCGAGCTGCCTGCCGCAGACCCAGAAGAGAAGAAGCCGAAGGCCAAGGATGTGAAGCGCAAGGGGGCTGCTGTGCTCGCGGCAGAACCAGACACCAAGCGGGGCAGTGATCAGCCCGAATCTTCCAAGGGCAGTCGGTACTGTGTACCACGACCTCCACACCCACAACACCAACGAATGTCAAGAGCTCCGAGCCGTACGAGAAGGAAGGATCGGCCGTAGTCCCGACCACGCTGACCGGGGCTACGGTCGAGGAGGAGGAAGAAACGCAGGACGCCGGGAAGACCGCTGGCCGCGCCAAGGGTGGCGCGATCGACCTCGCGGGGATCGCTGGCAAGACCCGCCTCGCGAGGGAGACTGGAGGGATCAGCCTCGCGAGGATCGCCCGCAAGGCAACGCAGGCCTCCCTCCGCTGCCGCCACAGCCAAGGAGAAACGAGGACCGCCATCAGGACGAGGGGGATGGGGGCTTCCAGGAGCCGCACGCGATCGCCTGCATCCTGGGCGGGGCTCAAGCCCCAGCCTCTCAACGCATCTTCAAGCAGTTCACCCACGAGGTGAATGCAGTCCTCCCCAAGCTCGAAGCCACGCGCCCTCTTACGTGGTTAGCATGCGCCATCATGTTCAGCTCAGCGGATCAGCTCAAGTGTGCGGCCACGGCCGGAGTCCTCCCGATGCTTTGTTCCCCAATCATCAGCAACGTGCTGGTCACCAGGACCCTCATCGATGGCGGGGCAGGGCTCAACGTCCTGTCCGTGGAAACATTCAACAATCTCCAAGTGCCCTACAACCAGCTTCAGCCAACCAAGCCTTTCTCTAGAGTCACCGACGGCTCCACGGTCCCGATTGGGCAGGTCAGCCTCCCTGTCACCTTCGGGGCACGCAGCAACTACCGCACCGAGCTCATCGACTTCGACGTCGCTCACATTCGCCTGCCGTACAACGCCATCCTTGGGTACCCAGCGCTGGCCAAGTTCATGGCCGTGACTCACCATGGCTACAACGTCCTCAAGATGCTAGGAAGTGGCGGAGTCATCACGGTGCCCTGTGAAGAGAAGGACGCGGTGTGTTCCCTGGAAGGAGCCTTTCAGGCCGCATCATTGGAAGACCCGGATCGCGAAAGCAGGAGGCTTCCCAAGGCCACCCCCAAGAAGAAGAACACATTGTCCGACCCGGCTCCTCAAGAGGCAGGCCCCTCAGGCCCCGCGCCTGCCCAGGGGGAACCTCCTTCCATCACATAGGAAAGCGCGCCCGGCGCCCTCCTCAGGCAGGGCTCGGGGGCTCTCCCCTGGAGGGCCACCAACCTGGCCAGGGTCACGAGGGAGGCGCTTGGGAACCACATGGAGGCGTGTTTCGAAGCACGTTTCCCTCAAGAAGGAGTAAGGCAAGGAGGGCCAGACCCTCAGGAGTTCGTCAACAAGGCCATTCAGGAGCTACAGGAGTCAAGAGTAATGGGAGGCGGCCGTCGCCTACCAGCTGTGGCCCCCCATCCAGGCGAGGATGGTGGGCTGCGCGTCTGCATCGACATACCAGGGCTCAATCGAGTCGCCTCTCTGGAGCGCCTCTGGCCCTTGCGAGTGGGGTGCTGCGTAGGTCCATCCCGCAGCTACATTCGCGTGCCTTACGGCTTGCCGAGCGCGGATGCCACGTACCAGCGCCTCATGAGAGGCATCATGGAGGCTCAAGAGTCCAGGCGCTCCGCAGCCCTGGCGGAGATGGAGATGGTCCGCGAGGAGCCACCAGCGGCTCCGGCGCCTCCCGAGGCCCCTGGTCCTAGGGGCTCGTGAGGATCAGCTTCCGCAGCCCACCGAGTCTGCTACACCAACACTGCTTCGTCCTCAACATCATCAGGTGACATCTTTCAAGTTTCATTTCCAGCTGGGAGCGCCCCCCAAGGCTGCATTATTCCCAGGCCGCGTGGGTCCGTCCCTGCGGCATGCATCCCTTTTATTTCATGTTGCTAGCTTACTTTGTTGGGGGCGCCCCTCAGGCTACATCATCCCCCAAGTCGCTCGGGCCTGACCCAGTGATGTCCGCCTTCCTAGCATCTATTTGAATGAATCCACTCCTTCGCGGCTAATGTGTTTGACCTAGTTGCCCGCTCAACTGACGCCAACTGAAGGAGCTGCTCCCAAAACGGCACGGCGCTTGCGCATGGTTCCGTCCCTGCAACGCCGACAAACCTGAGTGGCTGAGCTCTGGCCGCGGCAGCCCCGCATGGCGCCACCTTGTCAAGCCTTCAGTGCCTCATCGCCTCTCGAAAGCAACCAACGGCTGACTGTCAATTGTCATGGCAACCCCTCGTTCTTTCTATGATGGGTCTACAGGATCTCCTAAAGGAGCTGCGTCAAGTGAGGCCCATGCGGTGTCTCCTCCACTCTCATCCGCGCGAACCGCTTGCACGTTAAAGGGGGGGGTGCCTGAGCATCGCGACTCAGGGCTCCTACTGGCTCTCCAGCCCTCACCCTCTGGCCTTGTCCACGGCATCGCGACCTGGCATACCAGCGACGGCTGAGACTTGCTCGAGGGCCGGGACCCGAGGACGTAGAGCAGAAAGGGGAGCAAAGGCGAGAAGGGAGGGACACGCAAGGACCTCGCCGAGCAACCTCACGCCTGCCGATGCACGGACCCGGCGACACACCAGGGAGCGGTCCCTGATTCTCGAGATAAGTCACCACCCGGAAGCACCAGCTACCATGGAACCATCCCCGCACCTAATGCAATCCCGTGTTAGCGATGCCGCTCTCCTTTCTCACCGAACGACGGCTGCTTGAGCGCCAAAGGGGACCTCCTGAGCATCGCGGCTCAGGGGCTCTTACCGGACCCCGGGTCGCTCACCTCCTGGCCTTGACCACGGCATCGCGACCTGGCATACCAGCAACGACTGAAGCCGCCTTGGGACTGGGACCTATCGGCGCAGAGCACCAAGCCCTCGCGAGGTTCGAAAGGGAGAACTGAGCTAAGACGGAATGAGCAACTCGCACAATTCTACGACAAGGGTTATATTAACAAACAGGATCACAGGCATCTTACAAGCCCCCATGGGACGCGTCTTTGATTCCACGCAGGGAACAGATCCTAAAAGGGCGCTAACTACACGCGCCCCTGCAAAAGACGCCATCATAAACAGTGGGTCGTCAAGCACCGGCGCCAACCCCATCTAGATCAGAGTCGGCGACGGCCTGACGAGCCCGCCCTGCTTCAGGAGCGGCGCCGGCTCGGGGGCTCGTAGCTGTCGTCGCTCGTCTCCGGAGTCGTGAAGAGCTCGCCGGAGTCGCTGGATCCTCCGACGCCTCCGCCGCCTGAGGAGCCGCCAAGGGAGGGGTCGGCGGGCCCAGTCCTCGCCGTAGCAGGGTCCCGACCACCTCTCTCGGGGCAGCACTCGAGCCGGTGCCCGTTCGCATCAAAGACCTTCAAGAACATCACCGAAGCACCGTCGTACTCCAGGTGAATCGCGAAGGCGCCTCTTGTCCTGCAAACCCGGGCTATTTCGCCCCAGCCTCGAGTTATGAAGACCTCGCCCGGGGCAACGACCGCGACCTCTGCCTCGGTCGCGAGGGTGCTGCAGCCGGCGTGCTGCAGCCAAAGCTCCAGGAGCTCTTCCTGCGGGATGATGGAGGCGAAGAAGGGAGGAAGGCGAATCCAAGACTGAGGAGGCATGGCGGCGTGGAGCACGAACTCTCGGGAGGAGCCCTCGGTGTGGACCCCAGGGGGGACGACCCACACCTTCGTGACCCGTCGGCGCCGACGGCGGCGCCGCCCGTGGCGATCAGCATCGACTCCTTCAAAGCCCTCGATGTGGGCATACAAGGGAAGCGGGAACCCCGGAGGTGGCCGCTCGCACCAGGGCCTCGACACCACCTGATGGCCCCCCTCGTCCCGGCGGCGGCGGGCGAGCCGTTTCCTCGGCGGGAGCAGGTCTGGTTCCTCCTGGGGAGCCTTTCCCTTCTCTGCCGCCAAGAACTTGCGGATCGGAGCCATCGCAGCAAGACGGAGCAAGGACCGGGAAGAAGGAGAAGCAAGAAGAGATGGACTGGAAGGGCGCGAGCCGCTTCGTACTTATAGCCGGTAAAGGCCAACCGTCGGCCTCCACGATCGCAGGTAATCATGACCCGCTTTGCATGCAGAGACTTGCCCAGTTCGTGCAGTTGCCGAGGCGCCATGGGGAAGTGGAGACGCTCACGTCCAATCAACCGCCACGCAGCGCCCAAGGCCGCAGGCTGTTAGGGCCCGCGACGCTTCGCTCTTGCCCTTTCGCCTCCCTGCACGGCCAAGTCTGGGCGCGCCTTGGGCCCGGGGGCTACTGTCGGCGTTCTGGGAATGGGGGTCCCCAGACTTGCCTTCCTGCGGCCTGCGGCGTGGCTCAAAGGGGGGTCCAGCGCGGCCCATCTTCATCAACACAGACCCAAGACCCTCGCGAGGGGCCAAGCCTCACGGGGCGGATGACAGGGAGCTTCCTCAGGCATGGCCTCATCAGGCTGGCTCGCGAGGAGGCGGAGAGATCAAGGCGGGGTACCTCACGAGGTGCCCGTGACGCAAGCCATGATGACCAAGGGTGCCAGGCGGGCGTCAGCCCGCGCAGAGTACTCATTTCCTCTTTGGTGCAAAGGGAGCAAGCGCAGGCAAGAGCATCAAGCAAAGGTACCCGTTTCGGTGCAACGAGACCAAGACCAGCCCAACGGCAGGAAGGAAGTCATTGTGGAGCCCAAGCCAACGTCACCACCAGAGCCTTTGGCAGGCGAGGACCAACTTTAGTCAGGATAAGTGTACCCGATGTTCCCCTTCAAAATGTCCAATTGTTGGCGCCCTTCCCGCTCAATATTTTGGAAGAGGCCCAGGGCCTTTGCCTATAAATAGGACTAGCCACCCCCATGGTAGAGAAGACCGGCCAATCCAGAAACAAGCTGGGATCGGATCGAGTAGCATCACACAGAGAGAGAGAAGGGTGACTGAACTCCTCCTAGCAGTTCATCGCCCCAGCCATGAACAGACCCTCGCGAGGCTGTTCTTCCTTGTATTGTTCATCATCATCAGCCCAAGAGGCAATCCACCACACCACACACTTGAGTAGGGTATTACACGACAACGGTGGCCCGAACCAATATAAACCATGTGTCTCTTGTGCTGTTCTTTCCATAGCTTAGATCTTAGCGAGGCGGTGGGGTGCAGGTAGGTAGAAGGCGAAATCCCCACGCACACCCCAGTGTTCGAACCTCAAGGGTCTGCCGGAACCCGAAACCCGACATTTGGTGCGCCAAGTAGGGGTGCACCGGAATTCGTCTTCCACCGCCCTGTTATCCTCCGACCATCGTGTCCATGTCTCACGCTCGTCGGGCCCGCGCCGAGCGCCGGGCCGCTCTCGCCTCCCGTGTCGCCCAGACGGCTCCAGTCGGCGGGCGTCCTCGCCGTTCCCCGTCACCTGCCGTCAACGCCGCCACCGTCCCGGCGGGGAACGAGCAGCAAGCGTCATCTCAACATCCGTCCGTGCGGCAAGATGGCCGCACCACTACTCCCTCGCTCACCCCAGCTGGTTCTTCGTCCCGCGTGCTCCGCGCACCCATGGAGGCTCGAGCTGCGCTCATCACGGCAAACGAGCTCCTGCGCTACCGTCCCGTTGATGACATCTACGAAGAATGGCTCGACCGCATCGCCGAGCTCGTCCGCGCCGCAGGGGGCTCTCCTGCGCCATCCGTTCCGCTGCACCGCATCCCGCCCTGCGCGGGCGACGAAGCTCCGGGGGCGCCCCAGCCGCCTCCTGCTCAAGAAGGCACCCAGGCTCCAAGGCGCGTGGCCCCTGGGCGGAACCCGCTCCGTCAGGTGCCGGCGCGGCAAGAGCAGAGCTGCCAAGAAATCCCTCGCCTGCAAGAAGCTGCCCAGGCGCTCCCTACTCCAGCACGTCGCAATCCTTCTTCAACAGTTCAGTCATTGGTTTTGCAATCTTGGAAAAATTCTCAATGAATCTCCGGTAGTATCCTGCGAGTCCAAGAAAACTGCGGATCTCGCTAACTGAGGTGGGTGCCAACCATTCAGTGACTGACTGAACCTTGCTGGGGTCTACTGCTATACCTTCTCCTGATATAACATGTCCAAAGAATCCGAATTCCTTCAGCTAAACTTACCATACAACTGGTGTTCCCTGAGCTTCTCGAGAACTAAATGCAAATGCTCTTTGTGCTCCTCCTCGTTCTTCGAGTATACCATGATATCATCAATAAACACCACAACAAACTTGTCCAAATACTCCATGAACACCTTGTTCATCATGCTCATGAAATAGGCAGGGGCGTTAGTCAATCCAAACGACATGACTGTGTACTCGTATAATCCATATCGCGTTGTGAACGCCATCTTTGGTATGTCCTTCTCTCGTATCTTCAACTAATGATACCCCGATCGCAAATCGATCTTCGAAAACACTTTAGCTCCTTGCAACTGATCAAACAGATCGTTGATCATCGGCAGTGGGTACTTATTCTTAATCGTCACTTCATTCAATGCTTGATAATCAACAACCATCCTCAGGGATTTATCCTTCTTCTCAACCAAAAGTACTGGGGCTCCCCAAGGTGATGAACTTCTTCGGATATATCCTTTCTCCAATAACTCTTTGGTCTGTTTCTTAATTTCTTCCAGATCATTTGCGGGCATCCGATAGGGTCTCTTGGATATTGGTCATGTTCCTGGTAACAGTTCTATCAAAAACTCAATATCTCTATCCGGTGGCATGCCTGGTAACTCCTCTGGGAAAACATCCGGGTAATCCTTCACTACATGCATTTCCTCCTGAACAACTCCCGTAAGGGCATTCACTTGACTCCTCCTAGGACATGCCTAGAAACATACTTAATCCTTCTTCCTTCCGGGGTGGTGAGATAAATCGACTTAATAGCATAGTCAATGCTTCCTCCAAACTTTGACATCCAGTCCATACCCAATATCACATCCAATCCTTGTGACTCCAAGATAATTAGGTCGGACGGAAAAACATGTGTACCAATGGTTAAGGGTATCTGGTCACACCATCGGCTAGCCATATACTCTGTTCTGGGTGAACTCACTAAAAGAGGGGTCCTAAGGGTTTGGGTTGGTAGTTTAAACTTATCCACGAATCCCCTTGACATGTATGAATGTGATGCACCAGTATCGAAAAGAACAAGAGCGGTAAATGACTTAACCAAAAACTTACCTATTATCGCGTCCGGCTGCTCTTCAACCTCCTCCTTGTTAACGTGGTTCACTTGTGCTTTGTTGAATGGACTGGGCTTCATCCCAGTGCTTCCATTTCCATTTCCATTCCTTCCTTCGGGGCAATCACTGGCATAGTGCCCTGTCTTCCCGCACTTGAAACAGGTAACCTGACTTAAGTCTCTTTTGGCGGGAGTGGACGGGTTGGAGCGGTTCTGATTGTTTTTAGCTCCGTTCCCATTCCCATTCTTAGCACCACTTTGGTTATGTGATCCTCCTCCAGTGTGGTTGTGGCCTCCATGGTTGTGAACAAGTCCTCCCGTGTTCGGGGTTAGGCGAGGCTTCTGCTGAGCTCCTGAGTTATACTTCCCTTGTCCATACTTTCTCTTGCGGCTCTCAATCTGTTGCTGTTTCTCTTCAATCATAAGAGCCTTACCTACCAACTCCTGGTAGTTGTTCAAGGTTGCTACCATCAACTACATGTTCATCTCATCATTCAGCCCTTCCATAAACTTTTCCTGCTTCGCGGCATCTTTGGCCACATCATCAGGGGCGTAGCGAGATAACTTGCTAAACTCATCCACGTACTGAGCCACAGTACGGTTCCCTTGGCGTAAGTTGCGGAACTCCTGCTTCTTCATTTGCATAGCTCCAGTGGAGACATGGACTGTGCGGAAAGCTTGCTGAAACTGGTCCCAAGTGACATTGGCTATAGGAAAAGTGGTTGTGTAATTCTCCCACCATGAGGCTGCTGGTCCATCCAATTGATGTGCATCAAAGCGCACCTTCTCAGCATCTGTGCAACCTGCGGTGTTCAACTCCCTTCCAATTCAGTGTAGCCAATCATCAGCAACTATAGGCTTGGTGCTACTGGAAAACACTGGCGGCTGTAACCTTAGAAAACGGGCTAGGTTGTCCACTGGCGGTGGGTTGTTGTTGTTGTTGTTGCCCTGGTTCCGAACTAGCAATTGCATCAAGGCATTCTGCTGCTGGATCAACTGGGTGAGCTCCGGTGGGAAGGCAAAACCGGGGTCACGTCTCGGAGGCATCTGAGGGGTTTAGATGGGAGAGATTTAGAATAGAAGAGGTCTAATGAGAGAACACTACCCATATGCACATGAGACAAACACAATCATTTCTCTCAATCAATCAAGCAAGGGCATACAAATGGTCTAGAACTATCGCAAAAGTGCTCACTACTACTATATACATGGGGGAAATACTACTAATATATGGTAGTCATCTAGAAATTTTGATCAGTGGAAGTGTCCATGATGTCTGCTCCAGCTTCGTCTTCAAAGTCATCATCACTAGGGTTGGAGTCGGTGTCGTCGATGATGATGTAGTCCTCAGGGCGTATTTCCTTGGGTTCTTCTTCTATTGGTGCTGGTCCTCCCATGAATACTTCGATCTTCTTGACTAAGTCGTCATTCTTCTCCAGTAGGGTCTTGATTTCCTCCTCATATCCATCACGGGTAAACTTGAGTTCTTCCATCAGCTCGATGATCCTAGTCTTCGCCTTCTTCAAGTCCATCATATCCGCACACATCTGGTTCTCCTGACGTCGAATGTGCTGGTTTAACTCCTGGATGAAAGCTGCAATGGATCTATCCTTCCTGGTGTTGATTACTTCCCATTGCTCGTCTCGGCGCCCACATATTTGGTAAATAGTGTCCTTAAGATCCCTGTTGTAAACTTCTCCAATGCGTCCCATGGTGATGTGAGCTGCCATACTTTTTCCTAAACTCCAGGTTGGTGCGTCGAAGGAAAATTCTATGGGTTTAGAAGTTAGCGAGAACGTCCTTCCTGGAACTTGTACTTGAATCATCCAGCGCTCCTCTTCAGGTAAAGTGGCGTTGTACGTCCCGGTGAAGCTTGGTATTCCAATGTTCAAGTACCTAGCGACTTCCTTCAAGTGGCGTCCAAAAGGTGTGTCTTCATCCGGTTGTGCAAACTTGCTCTTCATCTCCGTCATCCTAAAGAGTAGAAAATGGAGAGGAGTCAGAAATGAGAAGAGAAGTGTGACCTAGGGTTTATCTTAGTGGTCGTGTCCTACACTCAGCGTGTGCTCTGATACCATCTTGTAGCGACCCGACCTCAGATGGTCAAGTCTTTGTGCTTCAGTGTCATCCCTGGATCGGTAATGCTGACACACACAGTACTCGAAGGATTTATAACAGAGTAGCAATCACACACTATTACATCGAATGTCTCCAAAGAGAACTTATTACAATAATATGGCCTAAGGCCATCTAATGCCATAACAGTGGAAGGCTTGGAAGATAGGGTGAGTCCATCAACTCCAACGGCATAGCTGAGCTGCACGGCAACGACCTAACGAACCTTACTCCTCGTCTGAAAAGTCTGCAACATAATACGTTGCAGCCCGAAAACGGGTCAGCACATGGAATATGCTGGCAATATAACATAGTAGAGCAGAAACAGAATAATGCTATCACTACATGCATATATGGCTGGTGGAAAGCTGTATGGTTGTAGTTCTGTGAAAAGCCAATTTTTCCCTACAACAATGCAATAGATTTTAATTTTACTATCATGGTGGTTGAAACATCATTGAGAAGGTAACCCCAACTCAATCCCAATTAAAGTGATTAACATCCCAACAGTTTTAATTAAGCATGGTGAGATACATGTGATAACCCAAGTACTAGATACTCAAGAATTGTCCATAACCGGGGACACGGCTAACCATGATTAGATTGTACACTCTGCAGAGGTTTGCACACTTTTCCCCACAAGACTCAATTGCCTCCGTTGGATTTCTCGCACTACATGGTGTTTGAGAAACGGATGACCGAGACACAGTCTTTCAGAAACGTTAACTCTCTACTCCGGGTAGACCATACCAAACCTACAAAACCCACTACCTGCTGATCTACCTCTTCAAGAGCTTCACGTAACTTACTCAACTATCTAGAGCCCATAATAGCTTGTGGCTGCAATGGAAGTTTCTAGCATGAATCATCTCAGTTCCCTTTGAGCCTGGGTGGCATTCCATACGAAGATCACACGGGTAGCCCAGGATTTCCAAAAAAACAGACAACACTGGGTTCCCCAGGTGCCTCAATCCACCCAGTTGTTTGATTAAGTTGCCACCTTAAGTTGAACCATTAATTAACAATCTCATATCTGACATGAATTTCACTCAAACCCAGACCACGTCTACGAGCATAGCATAGAAATAAGCAATACGTAGAAGTAACTCCCAAGGGTTTGAATGTAACAGGGAAATAGGTTCTACCTCAGCAACTACTTCCCAACCCACAAGTCAATGGGATATGATCAAAGTGTTACTTGCCTTGCTGACGATCCGCGAATCCTAGAGACTCGTAGTAACACGCTTCGCACTCCAGGAATTCTATCGCAAGCAAACAATAACATACATAAGTAACAAGCAATGATGCACAAGCAAAACTCAAATAAGAGAGGTTGACCAAAAAGTTCAAATTAAGAACTCCGGTTCGCAAAAAGAATCAAAACAAACGGAGCCACGAAACTCAAACGGCGAAAGAAAGAAGCTTTGTTTACTAATCTGAAACTAGGTCAAATTTTACAGTAGCAAAACTTGTTTGAGTTGGTTAAATGGAAAGAGAGTTTCGAGACGAAACTCCAGGCGCTTGAATCGCCTGATTCCGTTAAACGAGCGAAAAGATAAACAGAAACTAAGATCGGATCAGAAATCACGATCAGAAAAATCGCGGAATAAATCCGATAAAAGAAAACTCACGAACAGACTAACGAACGAGCGTTCGTTAGCTGTAACTAACGGGCGAAAACCGTTCGTTAAAACGAACGTACGGACGAACGTCCGCTAACTAGAAGAACCGACAAAACCGGCGAATCCAAAAAAACGGATCTAGGGTTTTCTAAAAAATCCAAATGGTTTTTATAAAAAAAACGGCGGCGGGGCGCGGTGGCTACCTCCGGCGAGGGGGCTCCGGCGAGGCAGGGCAGCGGCTCGCGAGGGCGGCGGGGCTTGGCGGCGGCGCTAGGCGGTGGCGGCTGCGGCGGCGAGCGCAGGCGGCGGCGGCTGCGCGAGGCGGTGGCGTCTGCGGGCGGCAGGGTTGGCGGCGGTGGTGGTGGTGTTGGGGGCGGGGGTGGCGACGTATATAAAGGGGCGGGGGCGGCAACTTGGAGGAGGGGGCAAGGCGCGGCCGAGGCGGAGGCGGAGTCCAACTCGGAATCCGGTCCGAGTGGCGGCGGCGGCGGCCTCGCGCGGCTGGGCCTTAGGCCCAGTCGGCGCGGGAAACCTTTTTTTTTAAACTTCGCCGACCGAAATAAAATCCTAGAAAAAAATAACAAATAAAAACCTAAAAATGCCAAAATAATTTTTCACCGTCTAAATAAAATATTCAGAACAAGATGAACATTTTCTTGGCCCTAAAATGCAATTTTGAAAAAAATGCAATTTTTCTAATGCAAATAAAATCTGAATAAAATCCAATAAAATCAATTTAATGATTTTAATATTTTTCCTCCAATATTTCATTTATTTTTGAGAAGTCATATTATCTCCTCTCTTTAATTTTTATTGTGAAATATTTTTCGGAGAGAAATAATTAAAATCAAATCCTCTTTTCATTATTTGATAAAAGAATCAAATATGAAGACTGGGAAATCCCCAACTCTCTCCAAGGGTCCTTGAGCTTCTTAGGATTTCGAGGATTACGGAACGGAAAAGCAATAAAACATGATATGCATGGATGATCTATGTATAACATTCCAAATTGAAAATTTGGGATGTTACAGCACCGGCGATCCCCACAACCCCTCCTCCTCACTCTGGTGCCCCCTGAACTCAATCCACTCCTCAGGCGACTCCCTGGGGTCTCACTGGTGCCGTCTGAACCCATAGGAGCCCCTGGTGCAGCCCCACATCGTCGTCATCAACTCCAGCGAGCTCCTCTTTTTGTAGCCGCTGGAGAAGCCCGTTCCGACCCCGTCCAACCACCTCTAGCCAAGCCATGGGTACAGGCAGGTGTGCGAGCGTCCCTGTTTCTCGATCTGGCCGTCGAGCCCTCCTCGTCGGATAAATCAACGACGGAGCGCCAACTATCTCTGTTTCTCTCTCTCCCCGACCTGACGCGTGGGGCCTCCTGTCAGCCTCACCACTCATGCTCGAAGCGGTATGAGTGGAGGCGTATTCCTGGAATACGCCATCGACGTCACCCCTGGTTTTCTTTTAATTCAAATTTAAATCAAATTTTGACCAGAAACTTTGACCAGCCATAACTCTTAAACCATAAGTCCAAATGAGTTGATTCTTTTTGCATTGTGTTTGTTTTGAAAATTTCTAGCAGCACACCAAAATGGATATTTTTCCTTGCTGTCTAGAATTTCTGGTGATTTTCAGAGTGGTTCTTGACATTTTATTTTGTTGTTTTTAATTATTTTCAGAGGGAGAAGCTTGCCTTGAAGATAACCAGGAGGAGTGTGAACCTCCTCTGCACTAAGGCAAGCCACACCAACATTCGTATGGTGTAATTTCAATATCTATGATTTTTGCAACTTGAATATGAGTTATTTTCATGCATTTAGTTATTTAAAAGAATATTTATTATGCTAGTTACTTTGTCATGCTTGAAATGCTTAGCTGTAGTACTGGTTGAATGCATGAACTAGCTTAAGGCAGTAGAAGAAATTTTTGTTGTGTGGTTATGCTTTTATGATTAATGTTAGTTACTTTAAGTGAAAAATTGATTTTAATACATTATGGTATAACCAAATTGATGAGTGATAAAAACCAGTAAAGTAGAGCCAGTAAAGTTTAATGATGAGTAGTGCAAGAAGGAAACTTTGATGATGTTGATCTGTTTACTTTGAGTGGTATGTTTTGCATGTCGACTAGTTGCATGATCATGGCATATTGTGACTCGAGTTATTTTATTTCAAGTTAAAACTGATGCTAATTCAACTTGAACATAATGTTGATCGAGTCATGGTGCCACTGAATCGAGTTTTTCCTAGTGAAACCACATTTGCCTTTACGGGAAGGCCTTTATTCGGTCCGTTGTCATGCCTATGGTCGGTACCTCCAACGAGGGAAGGTTATGGGCATGCGGTACCCTGGCTCGGTAAGCAGACATAACCTTGTGTGCCTGTTTGTTGTTTTGGTACCTTGTCCCTGTTTGGGACCATTTTTTCCACGACGGTGGCCGTTGATGCCTTTGGTAGGCACGGGGCCACCCATGACTTAGCCCAGTGGGGAGTTAGTTGGAGTGGCCGGGAGAGTGTCATTGCAATGGGAGGGTCTCGTCGGAATGCCGTTGGTCCACCCGAATGGGAAGATGAGGCCATGGATTCCGTGGTGTGGGTAAAGTGCGCTACCTCTGCAGAGTGTATTTAATCTATTGATAGTCGTGTCCCCTGTTACGGACATAGCTCGTGAGTAAGTCACACCATGGATCAACATTAATAAGTAATCTTGCACACTAGATTTTTTATTGTTTGGCACTGGTTATGTGATGACTTGTGAGATCATGAAGATGATCGTGGTGGGAACCAACGTGTTGGTTTCATTTGTGATCCGGGTATGATCACCGTTCGATTACAAAGTAACCCGTCTGGTAAGAGAGTCCGAGTGACTCGGTGCACAAGTTAATTTCACCGCATCAGTATTATGACTTGCATTGTATTAAACCTTATTAATTGTCATGATATTGTTTTCCATTATGCTTATGATTGGTTTGAGCTTGCAAGTACATTCAATGTACTGACCTGGCGTGTCATGCCAGATTTTAGGAAAGTCGTATTGGATCAGAGTGCTTCCCGTGTCTAGATCGCGTCCACATTGGTGTCCCTATGCTATGGAGTTCCACTTCGTCGTCATTCCACTGCTTCTTAGTTATCGTGATCAAGGCCCCTTCATGTTCATTAAATAATGTACATATTGTTTAGCTGCACCGTGTGTGCCGCTTGGCCTCGCTACTTGATGTAATATCAAACCTATGAATCCGCTAGCATCAATAAAGTAGTTGTTCACTACAAGAAATATGTCAACTTATGACCTTCTGTCAGTGACCCTCGAAGAATTGATCATAAATTTATGACCATTTTAGACCAATTGGTCAAAAGCTGTCCAGGGGGCTTCAAACCCTAAACCATTGCGACCATTTTGGTCAGAAAGGTCGTAATTTCCTTACACGAAATGGTCACAAAGCAAACAGTGCTAGTCCGTTGCCTTATTTCTAGTTGTTAATGACCAATATAGATGGTCATAGCCTTGTAGATTGTGGTGGGTTGTGATGACTAGGCGCCATCTCATCAGTTTTGCCTATGTGTCATGTCCATGTGGCAGTTTTTGCCCTAGGTTGTGAAGCAACCTATATTTCTATCATTCCCAAAATTCCCAAAAAAATCTCATAAATTCTTTGGGGCATATGTTTATCAAATATATAAAAATCCTTCCTTGCCTAGTTCAAAACTAATTCAACAATATTCATTTTCCTATTCTGTTCACAACAACACTTTATGAAGGAAGTGCTATTTATATATTCTTGATTGCCCTGGAAATTTTTGGGCACTCTTTCCTATCCAAATCATTACCGCATGACAAAATTCAGCTCCATTTACCTAGCAAATCTTCTTCGGCAAATTTCCGAAGTTTTTGTCCACCTAGAAGCATTGTGAAGGAAGTACCTTTTTTATATCTCTAAATGACATGAAATTTATACAATTCCTTCATATGTCCAAATTATCACCCTCCTCCAAATTGCAGCTCAGTCAAATCATCTATGTAAGCCCAGGTTCAATTTATATTTTATGGCCAAATTGGCACGTTGCAAAGCAAGTGTTATATAGACCCCTCCTATTACCCTCAAACTTTTCGGGCACTCTTCCATACCCAAATCATTGCCACATGATAATATTCAGCTCAATTTTCCTAGTAAATCTTTCTCGGGAAATTTCCAAAGTTTCTACCTCGAGAGAAGCTTTGTGAAGTAAGTACTAGCTAGGCTTACCCAAATGATCTGAAAATTTACTAGCGCATGACCATACCTACGTAACTTACCTACACCAATTTTGAGCTCATTTCATTCATCCAATCTCTCTCACTAGTTTTCCCAAGTTTCTGTCCATAGAAGAGCATTGTGAAGGAAGTACTACTTTGGCATGTCCAAATGGTATCAATTTTCTACAATGCTTTCCTATGCCCAAATAACCATCCTTCACAAAATTTCAGCTCACTCCATTCATTATTTTGAGCCCAGCTTCAACATTCATATTTTTGTCCAGCATGGTACTTTGCAAAGCAAGTACCACCTAGGATCCTCCTTTTGAGCTCAAAATTTGTGAAGACATTCTCCTTAGTAGATGATCATCCTCAGCCAAAACTCACGCCCATTGGCCATGTGCATTTCCCGTACCGCTAATCAAACACTTGGCTGCTAATTCATGTTTGAGCATCGATCGGTCTCCTCGTGAGAATCTTATGTTGTAATTTTCTTCCTAGCACCAACCTGGGGAGTGCCCAACCCACTAGACATGTCTAGGCCACCCAGAACACATGGCAACGCCACGGTCACGCGGTGACCATGCGGCGGGCATGCGAGTTTACGCGCTCTAGAGATGGGGCCCTCAGCCACCGCCCAAACCTCGACGTATCGCCACCAAACCATGTATTTATGATTAAATAGGTACTTATGTACCTAGAAATGATTTTTGGAAAAAATAAATAGCAAACTATGAGGCAGCTGCAGTTCAAATTTGACCCGCTTCCGGCTGAATCGGCGGAAATTTGTCTTTTTCACGAGAGGTGGATCAAAACTTTTTACACCCAACCATTTTTTCAATTGTGCATTAAATATGTCCTAGTATTTTAGAAAATTGATTTGGTCCAATTTTGCAACAATTATTTGGTAGTTTCTTCACAAAAAAACCTCCTTTCGGGCACTCGGAAAATGAAAAATGGTTTTTTCGTCCAAAGAAAATGAAAACTTCCTTAGGCAACATTGTTTGCCATTCCAATATGCACCCTTGTGCACAATATGAGATCATTTGAACAAACTATGCCACGAATGTGGCCATAAGATTGATCATTTGGCTAGAAAGCCATGAATCTTTAGAGATGATAGCTCATTTCTGAGAATGCTTTTTTAAAATAATTGCCGTATTACAAGTTTGTTATTTTTCTTGGGAACTTGGCCACATATAATGACACAATGCGAAGGTTTCCCAATTTTTTGATTTTTTTTGAATTTTTTATGCCCGTTTCAAAACGCGGTCAAAACGGCGGGCTTGACCGTTCCTAGCTAGTGGTTGAATCTTGGAAAACTTTTGGTGTTTCTCTGATTAAATAGATACTTATGTACCTAGAAATGATTTTTGTAAAAAATAAATAGCGAACTATGAGGCAGCTGAAGTTCAAATTTGACCCGCTTCCAGCTGAATCGGTGGAAATTTGTCTTTTTCACGAGAGGTGGATAAAAACTTTTTACACCCAACCATTTTGTCAATTGTGCATTAAATATGTCCTAGTATTTTAAAAAATTGATTTGGTCCAATTTTGCAACAATTATTTGGTAGTTCCTTCACAAAAAAACCTCCTTTCGGGCACTCGGAAAATGAAAAATGGTTTTTTCGTCCAAAGAAAATGAAAACTTCCTTAGGCAACATTGTTTGCCATTCCAATATGCACCCTTGTGCACAATATGAGATCATTTGAACAAACTATGCCACGAATGTGGCCATAAGATTAATCATTTGGCTTGAAAGCCATGAATCTTTAGAGATGATAGCTCATTTCTGAGAACACTTTTTTAAAATAATTGCCGTATTACAAGTTTGTTATTTTTCTTGGGAACTTGGCCACATATAATGACACAATGTGAAGGTTTCCCAATTTTTTGATTTTTTTTGAATTTTTTATGCCCGTTTCAAAATGCGGTCAAAACGGCGGGCTTGACCGTTCCTAGCTAGTGGTTGAATCTTGGAAAACTTTTGGTGTTTCTCTGATTAAATAGATACTTATGTACCTAGAAATGATTTTTGTAAAAAATAAATAGCAAACTATGAGGCAGCTGCAGTTCAAATTTGACCCGCTTCCACCTAAATCGGCGGAAATTTGTCTTTTTCACGAGAGGTGGATCAAAACTTTTTACACCCACCAATTTTGTCAATTGTGGATTAAATATGTCCTAGTATTTTAGAAAATTGATTTGGTCCAATTTTGCAACAATTATTTGGTAGTTCCTTCACAAAAAAACCTCCTTTCGGGCACTCGGAAAATGAAAAATGGTTTTTTCGTCCAAAGAAAATGAAAACTTACTTAGGCAACATTGTTTGCCATTCCAATATGCACCCTTGTGCACAATATGAGATCATTTGAACAAACTATGCCATGAATGTGGCCATAAGATTGATCATTTGGCTTGAAAGCCATGAATCTTCAGAGATGATAGCTCATTTCTGAGAACACTTTTTTAAAATAATTCCCATATTACAAGTTTGTTATTTTTCTTGGGAACTTGGCCACATATAATGACACAATGCGAAGGTTTCCCAATTTTTTGATTATTTTTGAATTTTTTATGCCCGTTTCAAAATGCGGTCAAAACGGCGGGCTTGACCGTTCCTAGCTAGTGGTTGAATCTTGGAAAACTTTTGGTGTTTCTCTGATTAAATAGATACTTATGTACCTAGAAATGATTTTTGTAAAAAATAAATAGCGAACTATGAGGCAGCTGCAGTTCAAATTTGACCCGCTTCCACCTTAATCGACGGAAATTTGTCTTTTTCACGAGAGGTGGATCAAAACTTTTTACACCCAACCATTTTGTCAATTATGCATTAAATATGTCCTAGTATTTTAGAAAATTGATTTGGTCCAATTTTGCAACAATTATTTGGTAGTTCCTTCACAAAAAAACCTCCTTTCGGGCACTCAGAAAATTAAAAATGGTTTTTTCGTCCAAAGAAAATGAAAACTTCCTTAGGAAACATTGTTTGCCATTCCAATATGCACCCTTGTGCACAATATGAGATCATTTGAACAAACTATGCCACGAATGTGGCCATAAGATTGATCATTTGGCTTGAAAGCCATGAATCTTCAGAGATGATAGCTCATGTCTGAGAACACTTTTTTAAAATAATTGCCGTATTACAAGTTTGTTATTTTTCTGGGAACTTGGCCACATATAATGACACAATGCGAAGGTTTCCCAATTTTTTGATTTTTTTGAAATTTTTATGCCCGTTTCAAAATGCGGTCAAAACGGCGGGCTTAACCGTTCCTAGCTAGTTGTTGAATCTTGGAAAACTTTTGGTGTTTCTATAATTAAATAGATACTTATGTACCTAGAAATGATTTTTGTAACAAATAAATAGCAAACTATGAGGCAGCCTCAGTTCAAACTTTACCCGCTTCCAGCTGAATCGGCGGAAATTTGCCTTTTTCACGAGAGGTGGATCAAAAATTTTTACACCCAACCATTTTGTCAATTGTGCATTAAATATGGCCTATTATTTTATAAAAATGATTCGGTCCAATTTTGCAACAATAATTTGGTAGTTCCTTCACAAAAAAACCTCCTTTCGGGCACTCGAAAAATGGAAAATGGTTTTTTCGTCCAACGAAAATGAAAACTTCCTTAGACAACATTGTTTGTCATTCCAATATGCACTCTTGTGCACAATATGAGATCATTTGAACAAACTATGCCATGAATGTGGCCATAAGATTGATCATTTGGCTTGAAAGCCATTGATCTCCACACATGATAGCTCGTTTCTGAGAACACTTTTTTAAAATAATTGCCATATTACAAGTTTGTTATTTTTCCTAGGAACTTGGCCACATATGATGGCACAATGCGAAGGTTTCCCAATTTTTTGATTTTTTTTGAATTTTTTATACCCGTTTCAAAATGTGGTCAAAACGGTGGGAATGACCATTCCTAGCTGGTGGTTGAATCTTGGAATTTTTTTGGTGTTTCTCTGATTAAATAGATACTTATGTACCTAGAAATGATTTTTGAAAAAAATAAATAGCAAACTATGAGGCAGCTGCAGTTCAAATTTGACCCGCTTCCAGCTGAATCGGCGGAAATTTGCCTTTTTCACGAGAGGTGGATCAAAATTTTTTACACCCAACCATTTTTTGTCAATTGTGCATTAAATATGGCCTAGTATTTTATAAAAATGATTCGGTCCAATTTTGCAACAATTATTTGGTAGTTCCTTCATAAAAAAAACCTCCTGTTGGGCACTCGAAAAATGGAAAATGGTTTTTTCGTCCAAAGAAAATGAAAACTTCCTTAGGCAACATTGTTTTCCATTCCAATATGCACCCTTGTGCACAATATGAGATCATTTGAACAAAATATGCCATGAATGTGGCCATAAGATTGATCATTTGGCTTGAAAGCCATTGATCTCCGCACATGATAGTTTGTTTCTGAGAACACTTTTTAAAAATAATTGCCGTATTACAAGTTTGTTATTTTTCCTGGGAACTTGGCCAAATATAATGACACAATGCGAAGGTTTCCCAATTTTTTGATTTTTTTGAATTTTTTAAGCCTGTTTCAAAATGTGGTCAAAACGGCGGGAATGACCGTTCCTAGCTGGTGGTTGAATCTTGGATTTTTTTTGGTCTTTCTCTGATTAAATAGATACTTTTGTACCTATAAATGATTTTTGGAAAAAATAAAGAGCAAACTATGAGGCAGCTACAGTTCAAATTTGACCCGCTTCCAGCTGAATCGGTGGAAATTTGTCTTTTTCACAAGAGGTGCATCAAATCTTTTTACACCCAACCATTTGGTCAATTGTTCATTAGATATGGCCTAGTATTTTAGAAAAATGATTTGGTACAATTTTGCAACAATTATTTGGGAAGTCCTTCACAAAAAAACCTCCTGTTGGGCACTCGAAAAATGGAAAATGGTTTTTTCGTACAAATAAAATGAAAACTTCCTTAGGCAACATTGTTTGCCATGCCAATATGCACCCTTGTGCACAATATGAGACCATTTGAACAAACTATGCCATGAATGTGGCCAAAAGATTGATCATTTGGCTTGAAAGCCATGAATCTTCAGAGATGATAGCTCATTTCTGACAACACTTTTTTTAAAATAATTGTCGTATTACAAGTTTGTTATTTTTCCTGGGAACTTGGCCACATATAATGACACAAAGCGAAGGTTTCCCAATTTTTTGATTTTTTTTGAATTTTTTATGCCCGTTTCAAAATGCGGTCAAAATGGCGGGAATGACCGTTCCTAGCTAGTGGTTGAATCTTGGAATTTTTTTGGTGTTTCTTTGATTAAATAGATACTTTTGTACCTATAAATGATTTTTGTAAAAAATAAATAGCAAACTATGAGGCATCCGCAGTTCAAATTTGACCCGCTTCCAGCTGAATCAGTGGAAATTTGTCTTTTTCACCAGAGGTGGATCAAAACTTTTTACACCCAATAATTTGGTCAATTCTGAATTAAATATGGCCTAGTATTTTAGAAAAATGATTTGGTCCAATTTTGCAACAAATATATTATAGGTCCTTCAGAAAAAAAACTCAGTTTGGACACTCAAAAAATGATTAAAAATAGCTAGAAAGATCAGAAATGCATACAAATTGGTGCTCATCCATAAAATGTGGTCTAGCTTGAGTGAAAATTTGTATAATGCCCTTTTGCAAAATATTTTTTATAGTTGCTTCACAAAATAGCTCTATCTTTAGTACTTGGAAATTATTTTAAATCACAGATTTCTCGGACCAATCAGAACACTTCTCACGGATCACCCCACTCTATGTGATCTGAACCGTCCATACCAGGCGAATCCAACGTCTCTCACTCCACTCCTCAGCGGGCCAACCCAAACCCTAACTCCACTCCTCTCCCCTCTCTTCCCCGATTCAGATCCACTCGCAGCCGCCACCTACCTCCCGCCCCCGATTCAGATCCTCTCTCTCTCCCCGATCCAGATCGACGCCGCCTCCCTCCCTCTCTCTCTCCCCGATCCAAATCGACGCCGCTTCCCTCTCTCTCTCTCGCTTCCCGTCGCCGGCAGCGGCGCCCTCCTTCCCTCACCCTCTCCTCCTCCCCTCCTCACGGCGCGTCCACCACACCATGAATCCCGGCGACCCACCCCGTCTCCGCGCCCGCCTCGGCAACCACCTCCGCTGCGCCGGATCATCGACCCCGTCTCCCCGTCCCATCCATGTCCGCGCTGGCTCCGTCTCTGTCTCCTTTCGTGGGACGTGACCCACACCCGGCCCCGCGGCGGGGGAGGGGCGGCGGAGGCCTCGTGTAGATCCCATCGGGGTCCCGTCAGGATCACGACGCGGGCGCATGCCCAGACGCCATGACCCGTCTCCCTCCCCTCCTCTAATCAGGAAGGAGAGGCCAGGCACCGGCCATGAACTCGCTCTGCCCGGGAGGCCGCTCGCCATCAAGGTCACCCCCACCCCCTCTTGGATCTACTCTTCCTCCTTTCCCTTCCCTTCCCTAACGCGCGCCATTTTCTTCCTCACGCAGGGTTGCAGGCGATTCGATCAAGTCCGGGAGCTGGCGGACATGCTAACCCGCGAACCCATCATGCAGCGCGCCTTCCTCCCCAAGGAGCGGCCTGCTCGGTCGTCGGTGGGTACGCGCAGTGGCCCGAAGGGGCGCATGCTCGCTCCAAGCGCGAGCGGGGATGCGCCAGATCTCGTGGGGCAAGTGCGCCAGCAACCTGAGGTATACTTCCTTCACTTCCTGATCTGGAGACGTCCCTGTTTGAGCTTATACCAAAGAGACATCCCTGTTTGAGCTGAAGTTTATATCCAAATAGGACGATTGAGATGTCACTTGAGCTACTAGACAGGCAGGATTAGTCTATGTGTGTACTAATTCAGCTACTAGATACAGATAGGAGTGCAGCATGATTACATTGACTAGTCTGTACGCGTAGGTACTACTGTATCTGGTTGGCGTTGAAGTCAACTTAGAAGACCAACGATTTTTCTACCTCAGTCAGGAGTATTATGCCTAGACAGAGCATGGTTTCTCAATCAAGTTTCTTGCTGCACACACTACATTCTAAATAGATTTATTAACTTGATCTTAGAGCTATTTATGCAACAATATCACAAAACTGACAGTGATGTGAATTTGTTAAGGGAGGTAGCTGCTTTTATGTGATCAGAGGCATAAACAGTGCAGTTTTAATTTTCCAGTATGTCTTTGAGGTAATAATGTCATGGAAGTCCTTGGTAATACTCATATGAGTGCTTAGTATACTCACATCATGGTCTACACGGTGTCAGTTATCAACTAGCTATAACCCATATTAGTGCTTAGTATACTCATGAAAAGGGTTATTTCTCCACCTGGAGTTCACGGTTTATGCAGCAGCTATTCTTCTACCAATCTATTGCTCGATTGTGTTGCAGATTCATATGATATTGGTGTACACTCAATTTGGTTATTTCTTGCTAGTTCTGCTACTAGTTGCTGTGTAATCCTAGTACTACAGGTGGATCAATCTCCCCCTCCCTCTCACCCCCGTCTCTGTCTCTGCAGGTAGGACAGGAGGAATAGCGACAAGCGACGGGATGAAGCCCGGCCATGGAAACCCACTGCAGCCTTCAAGACCTCGACGGCGGTCGGTGCTATGGTATGAATCCTTCCTCCACTTCAAGACCTCTACGTATGGCGGTCGGCAGCACGCGCGCGCATTGCACTCTTCCTCTTGCTCTGTTCCTGGGCTGATGCTGGCGGCGGTGCAGGGGATCCTGATCAACATGCAGTTCCCGGGGCCGCAGATCGACGCCGTCACCAACGACAACATCGTCATCAATGTCTTCAACAACCTGATCTGATATTGTTCTAAGATCCAGTGGCATCTCTATCCTCTTATAACTAATAACATTTTTTAACTTCTTTTGGCCGTGCTTTCACTTTCACTACAGACCAGATCAGTGGTGAACGAAAGAAACAAGTGCACAACTAGTATCGGTGGGCTTGTATTTTTCTTGTGTAGCTGCTCTGCACTTGTCGTACAGCAAGTTGATCACTATCTTCCTTGCTGGGAATTTTCACTTTATATAAAAATTTAAGAGGCAAATGCTGGGAGTTCCAGTCTTATCTGATGGCTAGGAACTCAACGCTGCTTCTTGTTGTTGGAGTTTCAAGCTTGTTGCATAGTTCGTAGCTTCAAGTGTACTCTGGCTTCTAGCCGCAGTGCACTACAAATTATTATAGAATTACAAAGTGTACACAACATTGCACCTTACACATTCTTCTCTTGTGAAATCAAATGCCATGACTGGGCATTCTTTTATCAACTTGCTGTACACTTGCTCTGCTTTAGGTTACTTTATAACTTGTGCCTTTTAACTTGATGTACATAGCATGCAATTTTTTACTGTATCACATTCACACTTGTTGTACACTTGCTCTGCTTTAGGTTAATGTTGGTGGTTTTGTTCTACTTGGATGCATTGGTACCCATCATCGAGCGAACGGATGCAACAGCGGCAAGAAGCTCATGGCTGTGTGCATCTAAAGCACACCATGGACACCATCCACTTCCTCATCAATGCTAACTCAATCCAGATCATCATTGACACTATCATCCATAGGTATCTTCCTTGGTTCCCTTTATTCTCTCCTGCCTTTGTGAAGTTTAGTATGCGTGTGCTGACGAGTATTGTTAGATCTTGCCAGTTGAATGTATGGTCGTGATAGTAGAATGGTATTTTGTTTTAGGCGCAATGTGTTGTAGTGCAGTTTTTTGCACATATGCATGCATATTCATATTGTGTCTCTGTTTCTTATATGAACTACTATCTCATTTTAACTAGCTCGACAACAAAAAGCATGGTACTAGCTGAATGTTGAATGGTCTGTTCTTGAATGGTCCGTTCATAATATATTTGCCCCAGTTTTTCTCATTCTTTTTTTATTCATGTAACAGGATGATAGAGCAAACCATGTTGCTGTTTTGTTTGGTCTTAGCCCTGACTATCGCCATCGAGCGAGTCCGGCGTGTTGTTCATCTGATTATGGTTCCAGCCCTGACTACCAAAGTTTTTGTCCTATTGAAGTTGCATAGAAATATGAGAGAGTCCAGCGAGTCCAGGAGCTTGTGAAGTGGTACTATATTACACTTGTAGAGCTTGTAAAGTATTGTATTACACATGGCCCTTTGTAATGGCACGGGTAGAGCTTGTAAAGTATTGTATTATGTGATCTGGTTGCTCTTGTTTAAGTATTATGTGTGTTTTTTGTCTCTGTGAATCTAAATACTGCTTGAAATATGAAGAATATGAGTCTGATAGATGGGACCTACTTACCTGACAAATGGAAACCTGTTACCAGAACCTAACAATTGGGACCCATCTGACTAGTGGACCCATTTAATAAAAAAGAAATGAAATTGTTTAGCCAAAATGGCCGCGGCCCAACAATAAAAAAGGCTGCCATATTGGGCTTGGCCCATGATCCTGACCAAAAATTGATTGAAAAAATATAAAAAAGGCCGAATTGTTGGGCTAGGCCCATGTAGAAAATCGAATTGGACCGGGCTGACCAAGTATTCATGCCACGTCAGATTTCACGCTGGATGCCTACGTGGCATGGGGAGGTTGCTAGTGACCAAAACGCCATAGTAGACGTATTTTGGTCATAAACGTTTGCGACCATTCCAGAAGAAAGGTCGCTATAGTCAGTTTACGACGCCCAGCTTTTGACCTTATGTTTTTGGTCACAAAAAGGTCATAAATGGAAATTTGTGACCTTTCAGTGACCAATAGTGGTGGTCATAAGTTGACATATTTCTTGTAGTGGTTTTTTGTACCAAGTTGTTGCGTTATGCCAGAAGACTTGATCTCTGGGCTGGCAATGCATGGTAATCCGGTTGTGCTGAGCCGGGGTGCCACACATCACTTAATAACTTGAACAAAGATGAACATAACATGCCACTCTTAAGGACGATATCATACATGGACACAAAGGGGCAACAACTATTTTTTAAATGAATTGCAAAAGTTGGGACTTGAACTCAAGACCTTAGCTCTAATACCATGTTAAGCTTCATGCATTAGCCAACACAATTCAAAGTCTGAACTATGGGAGAGGGTCGGACATTATAATCCAACACTTCCCCTCACGTCTACATTCTTTTGGAGTTTACGACATGGGCAGCGGAAGCGGAGGAGGACACAATTATTTTATTGTGTTTATTGTGTTCTGAACCATGAACCTCTTGGTTGCAAGTTTATACACCTAACTCGTTAACCCATCAGTTAGAAATTTTAGGTTAATTGGCTGGTGCATGTAGTTCTACATGGTATCGAAGCCAAGAAGTCTTGAGTTCAAGACATGTCTAGCGCAATTTAAAAATGAAAAATTGCAGCCCACTTTTGGTCCATGTTTAGGTCCGAGGGAGCCACACATGAGGGAGAGTGTTGAAGTATAATTCTGAAATGTCTCCAACGTATGAATAATTTATGAAGTATTCATGCCATGTTTACAACAATTTTAAATGGTCTTGGTGCACTTTTATATCATTTTGCTGGACTAACCTATTAACCCAGTGCCAGTATCTATTTTTTTTCTATTTTTTGTTTCGCTGAAAATCCACACCAAACGAAGTCCAATTGCCACGAAACTTTACGATGATTTTTTATGAACAAGAAGAGAACCACAAAGCCTTGGAGGTGGACTAGACGAAGTCTAGGGGAGCCACGAGTTAAGGGGGCACCCCTGATACGTCTCCAACGTATCTATAATTTTTTATTGTTTCATGGTATTATAATGTCAATCTTAGATGCTTTATATGCTATTTTATATCATTTTTACGACTAACCTATTAACCGAGTGACCAATTCTAGTTCTTGTTTTTTCTTGTTTTTTTACTTTTAGAAAATCAATACCAAATGAAGTCCAAACAAGATGAAACTTTATAGTAATTTTTCTGGACCAGAAGGTGTTGGAAATATGCCCTAGAGGCAATAATAAAGTGGTTATTATTATATTTCCTTAATCATGATAAAGGTTTATTATTCATGCTAGAATTGTATTGACGGAAACTTAAATACATGTGTGGATGCATAAAAAATACCATGTCCCTAGTGAGCCTCTACTAGACTACCTCGTTGATCAAAAGATGGTTAAGGTTTCCTAGTCATAGACATGTGTTGTCACTTGACAACGGGATCACATCATTAGGAGAATGATGTGATGGACAAAACCCATCCATTAGCTTAGCATATGATCATTTAGTTTTTTGCTACTGCTTTCTTAATGTCAAATACATATTCCTTCGACCATGAGGTCATGTAACTCCCAGATACCGGAGGAATACCTTGTGTGCTATCAAACGTCACAACATAATTGGGTGATCATAAAGATGCTCTACAGGTATCTCCGAAGGTGTTTGTTGAGTTGGCGAGAATCGAATTGGGATTTTCCACTCCGTATGCTGGAGAGTTATCTTGGGGTCCTCTCGGTAATACATCATCACAAGAAGCTTGCAAGAAAAGTGAACAAGGAGTTAGTTACAAGATGATGTATTACAGAACGAGTAAAGAGACTTGCCGGTAACGAGATTGAAGTACCTGTGGAGATGCCCACGATCGAATCTCGGGCAAGTAACATACCAACGAACAAAGGGAACTACGTATTTTGTCATAAAGGTTCGACCAATAAATATCTTTGTGGAATATGTAGGAACCAATATGGGCATTGATAACCCACAAGTATAGGGGATCACAACAGTTTTCGAGGGTAAAGTATTCAACCCAAATTTATTGATTCGACACAAGGGGAGCCAAAGAATACTCTCAAGTGTTAGCAGCTAAGTTGTCAATTCAACCACACCTGGAAACTTAGTATCTGCAGGAAAGTATTTAGTAGCAAAATAATATGATAGTAGTGATAACGGTAACAAAAGGTAACAGTAGTAAAAGCAATGTTTTTGGTATTTTGTTGTGATGATAGCAATAGCAATGGGAAAGTAAATAAGCGAAGAATAATATATGGAAAGCTCATAGGCAATGGATCGGTGATGGAGAATTATGCCGGATGCGGTTCATCATGTAACAGTCATAACCTAGGGTGACACAGAACTAGCTCCAGTTCGTCAATGTAATGTAGGCATGTATTCCAAATATAGTCATACGTGCTTATGGAAAAGAACTTGCATAACATCTTTTGTCCTACCCTCCCGTGACAGCAGGGCCCTTACGAAAACTAAGGGATATTAAGGCCTCCTTTTAATAGAGAACCAGAACAAAGAATTAACACATAGTGAATACATGAACTCCTCAAACTACGGTCATCGCCGGTAAGTATCCCGATTATTGTCACTTCGGGGTTAACGGATCATAACACATAATAGGTGACTATAGACTTGCAAGATAGGATCAAGAGCACTCATATATTGATGAAAACATAATAGGTTCAGATCTGAAATCATGGCACTCGGGCCCTAGTGACAAGCATTAAGCATAGCAAAGTCATAGCAACATCAATCTCAGAACATAGTGGATACTACGGATCAAACCCTAACAAAACTAACTCGATTACATGATAGATCCCATCCAACCCATCATCGTCCAGCAAGCCTACGATGGAATTACTCATGCACGGCGGTGAGAATCATGAAATTGGTGATGGAGGATGGTTGATGATGAGGATGGCGACGGATTCCCCTCTCCGGAGCCCTGAACGGACTACAGATCAGCCCTCCCGAGAGGTTTTAGGGCTTGGCGGCGGCTCCGTATCGTAAAACGCGGTGATTTCTTCTCTGTGATTTTTTCTCCCCAAAACACAATATATGGAGTTGGAGTTGGGGTCGAAGAGGCAACAGGGGGCCCACGAGGTAGGGGGGCGCGCCCTAGGGGGGCAGGCGCGCCCCCACCCTCGTGGACAGGTGGTGGGCCCCCTGGCCTTCATCTTTTGCAGGTATTTTTCATATTTTCTAAAAAGTTGCTCCGTGAAGTTTCAGGTCATTCCGAGAACGTTTGTTTCTGCACATAAATAACACCATGGTAATTCTGCTGAAAACAACGTCAGTCTGGGTTAGTTCCATTCAAATCATGCAAGTTAGAGTCCAAAACAAGGGCAAAAGGGTTTGGAAAAGTAGATACGGCGGAGACGTATCAACTCCCCCAAGCTTAAACCTTTGCTTGTCCTCAAGCAATTCAGTTGATAAACTGAAAGTGATGAAGAAAAACTTTTACAAACTCTGTTTGCTCTTTTTGTTGTAAATATGTAAAGCCAGTATTTAAGTTTTCAGTAAATATTATAACTAACCACATTCGCAATAACGCATAGGTCTCAAGTTTACTCATATCAATAGCATAATCAACTAGCGAGCAATAATAAAAAATCTCGGATGACAACACTTTCTCAAAACAATCATAATATGATATAACAAGATGGTATCTCGCTAGCCCTTTCTGAGACCGCAAAACATAAATGCAGAGCACCTTTAAAGACCAAGTACTGACTAGACATTGTAATTCATGGTAAAAGAGATCCAGTCAAGTCATACTCAATGTAATTAACAATAATGAATGCAAATGACAGTGGTGCTCTCCAACTGGTGCTTTTTGATAAGAGGATGATGACTCAACATAAAAGTAAATAGATAGGCCCTTCGCAGAGGGAAGCAGGGATTTGTAGAGGTGTCAGAGCTCGGTTTTGAAATAGAGGTGAATAATATTTTGAGCGGTATACTTTCATTGTCAACATAACAACCAAGAGATGGCGATATCTTCCATGCTACACACATTATAGGTGGTTCCCAGACAGAATGGTAAAGTTTATACTCCCCCTTCCACCAACAAGCATCAATCCATGGCTTGCTCGAAACAACGAGTGCCTCCAACTAACAAGAGTCCCAGGGGGAGTTTTGTTTGCAATTATTTTGATTTAGTTTTCATAAAGCATGGGACTGGGCATCCCGGTGACCAGCCATTTATCTCGTGAGTGAGGAGCGGAGTCCACTCCTCTTGAGAATAACCCGCTAACATGGAAGATACATACAACCCTAGATGATACATGAGCTATTCGAGCATACAAAACAGGATACTTATTTGAAGGTTTAGAGTTTGGCACATACAAATTTACTTGGAACGGCAGGTAGATACCGTCTATAGGTAGGTATAGTGGACTCATGTGGAATAACTTTGGGGTTTAAGGGATTGGATGCACAAGAAGTATTCCCGCTTAGTACAGGTGGAGGCTAGCAAAAGACTGGGAAGCGACCATCTAGAGAGCGACAACAGTCATGAACATGCATTAAAATTAATCAACACCAAATGCAAGCATGAGTAGGATATAATCCACCATGAACATAGATATCGTGAAGGCTATGTTGATTTTGTTTCAACTATATGCGTGAACATGTGCCAAGTCAAGTCACTTAAATCATTGAGAGGAGGATACCACCCTATCATACCTCATCATAACTATCTCAATAGCATGTTGGCACGCAAGGTAAACAATTATAACTCATAGCTAATCAAGCATGGCACAAGAAACTATGGTCTCTAATTGTCATTGCAAACATGTTTATTCATAATAGGCCGAATCAGGAACGATGATCTAATCATATTTACAAAAACAAAAGAGGTCGAGTTCATACCAGCTTTTCTCATCTTAGCCAGTCCATCATATAACATCATAATTGCCTTTCACTTGTACGATCGAAGGATGTGAATAATAATAATAGTGCACGTGCATTGGACTAAGCTGGAATCTGCAAGCATTCAATAAACAGGAGAAGACAAGGCAATATGGGCTCTTTTGTCAGATCAACAATATGCATACAAGAGCCACTTCAACAATATAATTATGGTCTTTTCCTATCGACCCCCAAAGAAAAGAAAAGAAACAAAACTATTTACACGGGAAAGCTCCCAACAAGGAAAAGAAGAACATGAAATCTTTTTGGGTTTTGTTTTTAATTACTACTACAAGCATGGAAATTAAAATGATTAAAAGCTACAACTAATTTTTTTGATTTTTCTTAAGGTTTATTAAACACACAAGAAGAAAGCATAAAAAGGAAAATAAACTAGCATGGATGATACAATGAAAAAGTATGAGCACCGACATCTAGCAATGAGTGTGTAAACATAAATGTAATGTCGGTGGGAAATACATACTCCCCCAAGCTTAGGCTTTTGGCCTAAGTTGGTCTATGGCCACAGCTGGCCTGGGAGATATCCATAATAATAGTTGGGGTCATACTGCGATGCAGCGGCTATCTCCTGCTGAGCTGTAGCGTGGCGACGAGCGGCCTCCGCTCTCCTCTCGTACTCATCTGCCTCCTCTCTGGTAATAGTATATCTTCCTTTTTCCTGATGATCAAAGAAGGTAGGAGCAGGGAGAGTAATATCGACAGCATGGCATCTGTCAAAGATTAGTCGATACTGGAGAGGTGATTCATTCCTCTCGACAAACTGGTGGTGAACCATAGCATTAAAGTCTAGGTAAGCAGGAGGTAATTCAATATCATCTTCGCGTATGGCTATGCCAAGAAAATTAGCTATGCGGGTTGCATAAATTCCACCAAAGAATTCTCCGTTAAATCTATTAAGATGCAACCTACGTGCAACAATGCCTCCCAAATTATAAGATTTGTCTCCTAACACAGCACTCCGAAGAATACTGAGGTCAGGGACACACATGTGACATGCCTCATCTTTACCATTAATGCATCTACCTATGAAGAGAGAAAAATAATGTATAGCAGGAAAGTGAATGCTCCCTATGGTGGCTTGTGTTATGTCTCTAGATTCTCCCACAGTTATACTAGCAAGAAAATCTCTAAATTCAGATTTGCAAGGATCCCTTATACTACCCCATTGTGGAAGTTCGCAAGCAGTGGTAAAATCCTCTAAGTCCATAGTGTAAGAAGTATCATAAAGATCAAACAGGATAGTTGGACAATTCCGTGAAGTTGAAAATTCAAACCTCCTCACAAAGTTACTGGTGAGGTTGTGGTACTGGCTGCACTTCTCTTCCTCGAAGCTGACAAGATCAGCGTTACGCAAATATGCGTTGAATTCTTCCTTAATTCTTGCTTGATCCATAAATTTCTCAAAACGCCACTCATAAGGACGCACTGGAGCGTCTCTTGGTGGCTCTTCATCAGCATCACGCATTGCAAGCCTGGGGCCTTGCTTCCTTGAGGAACCACCCTGGAACATTTTCCTAAGCATTTTTCTTCCTCTGAAAAAATTCTGAAATTTTTTAGTAACTTGAAAATAAAAGTAAACCAAACTCAATAATATTGATAGCAACTACTCCTACAAGTGCCTAAGGCCTATATCATGCATGAAAACTACTTTTGACCAAATAAATTTGACATGCAAGCTCGAGAACAGGGTCACCTAAGCAGCAAAAATTTGCAATGAATAAAGCACTAGAACAAAAACTAATTGGACCAATGGAGGAGTCACATACCAAGGAACAACCTCCCCAAGCAGTTTTGTGAGAGGTGCTTTGAGCAAGGAGATCGAAAATGGCAGCAAAATGAGCTAGAACTCGTGCTTGAGCAAGAAATTCATGTTTGGGGGAGGAAGGAGTGTGTGGGTGCAGGAATAAGTGGAGGAGGGCCACCATGGTCCCACAAGGCAGTTGGCGCGCCCTCCACCCTCGTGGGCAGGTGGTTGACCCCCCTGTTGTGTTCTGAGTGCCAAATATTCTCAAATATTCTAGAAAAAATCATATTTAAATTTCAGGGCATTTGGAGAACTTTTATTTTCGAGGTATTTTTATATTGCACGAATAATCAGATAATAGACAGAAAAATATTTATTTTTATTTTATTTAACTAGCACATATGCCCGTGCGTTGCAATAGGAAAAAATGATGTTTTGTTCAAGCATAATGTCTCATAGCATCCTTCTATAAAATGAACATAAAAAATATGATGCAATTTAGCCGTGTTATATTTTCTTTGCCGGGCATAATCTTCCATCGATTCCATTTAAGTAAAATTCTTCCTTTAGTTACCATGACGTCCTCACCCGTTTTAGTTGGGAATCAAATTATTCCTTTTCAAATTTAGTAGCCCAACACATTAGAGCCTACAAATGTTTTTTAAATTATGTTATACATTTTTACCTCAAGTCCTTCCTTTAATTAGCTCGCCCTAAACACGAGGGCTGCCACACATATATTTAGAACGAGTTAGGATTAGTAAATGTGAATGGTGTATAGGTCGTTGGTTGTTACATAAAACATCCAGATAGGAGTTCCTGTGATCAATTCTGACAATATTGATTTATTTTGACCTAATTATTATTTGCGGTCTCTATAAAAGCCCATGAAAGGCCCATCAACGTACAAGTATCTGGCCCAGATCGCTTAGCGTGCACTCAAACCAAACGAAAAGGACTAAACCAAACCAAGAATACATATTCCCTTTAATATTAGGTATAGATAGATATAAATAACATAAAGTAAAAGTGGGGTACAGAAGATTGTGCCTTCTAGTTTCATCCATCTCATGATCATCAAAAGGAATCCACTAACAAGGTTGATCAAGTCTTGTTAACGAACTCATTCCGAATAACATGGAACTGGAGAAATTTCAAATAACACTATGTTACCTCAACGGGGATATGCACATCCCTAATAATAAGAATATCATATTTCTTCTTGACAGTAGGAAGAGGAAATTCAAAACCTCCAAATATAATCGATGGTATTTTTCCAATAGAGTTGATACTATGAACTTGAGGTTGTTTCCTCGAAAGTGTACCGTATGCTCATTACCATTAACATGAAAAGTGACATTGCCTTTAGTGCAATCAATAACAGCCCCTGCAGTATTCAAAAGGGTCTTCCAAGAATAATAGACATACTATTGTCCTCGGGAATATCAAGAATAACAAACTCCGTTAAAATAGTAATGTTTGCAACTACAATAGGCACATCCTCACAAATACCGATAGGTATAGCAGTTGATTTATCAGCCATTTGCAAAGATATTTCAGTAGGTGTCAACTTACTCAAATCAAGTCTACGATATAAAGAGAGAGGCATAACACTAACACCGTCTCCAAGATCACATAAAGCGGTTTTAACATAGTTTCTTTTAATGGAGCATGGTATAGTTGGTACACCGGGATCTCCAAGTTTCTTTGGTATTCCACCCTTAAAAGTATAATTAGCAAGCATGGTGGAAATTTTAGCTTCCGGTATCTTTTTTTATTAGTAATTATATCTTTCATGTACTTAGCATAAGGATTGGTTTTGAGCATATCAGTTAATCGCATACACAAAAAGATAGGTCTAATCATTTCAGCAAAGCGCTCAAAATCCTCATCATCCTTTTTCTTGGATGGTTTGGGAGGAAAAGGCATGGGTTTCTGAACACATGATTCTCTTTCTTTAACATGTTTCCTAGCAACAAAGCCTTTTTTTATCATAACGTTGATTCTTTGATTGTGGGTGATCAAGATCAACAGCAGGTTCAATTTCTACATCATTATCATTACTAGGTTGAGCATCATCATGAACATTATCATTAACATTATTACTAGTTTCAGGTTCATTACCAGATTGAGTTTCAGCATCAGAAATAGAAATATCATTTGGATTCTCAGGTGGTTCAATAACAGGTTCACTAGAAGCATGCAAAGTCCTATCATTTTTCTTTTTCTTCCTTTTAGAAGGACTAGGTGCATCTATATTATTTCTCTGAGAATCTTGCTCAATTCTCTTAGGGTGGCGTTCAGGATACAAAGGTTCTTGAGTCATTTTACCACCTCTAGTCATAACTCTAACAACATTATCATTATTCTTACTATTCAATTCATTGAGCAAATCATTTTGAGCTTTAAGTACTTGTTCTACTTGAGTGGTAACCATAGAAGCTTGTTTACTAATAAGTTTAATTTCACCTTTAAGATTAGCCATATAATCACCCAAGTGTTCAAGCATATTTGAATTGTATTTCAATTGTCTACCAAAATAAGCATTAAAGTCTTCTTGCCTAGCCATAAATTTATCAAACTCATCTAAGCATGGGCTAGCAAATTTAGTTAATGGGATTTAAGCTTTATCATATCTGTAGAGAGAATTTACCTTTACTACCTGTGTCGGGTTATCAAGACCATGAGTTTCTTCAATAGGCAATGGATTAAGATTATATGTTTCTTCAATGGGCGTAAATTAAGACCATGTATTTCTTTAATAGGAGGTAAATTATTAACATCTTCAGCTTTAATACCTTTTTCTTAAATAAATTTCTTTGCCTCTTGCATATCTTCAGGACTGAGAAATAGAATACGCCTCTTCTTCGGAGTTGGTTTAGGAATAGGCTCAGGAATTGGCTCAGGAGGTGTCCAATTATATTCATTTGTCAACATATTATTCAATAGAATTTTAGCTTCATCCAGTGTTCTTTCCCTGAAAACAGAACCAGCACAACTATCCAGGTAATCTCTGGAGGCATCAGTTGGTCCATTATAAAAGATATCAACTATTTCATTTTTCTTAAGAGGATGATCAGGAAAAGCATTAAGTAATTGGAGAAGCCTCCCCCAAGCTTGTGGGAGACTCTCTTCTTCAATTTGCACAAAATTATATATATCCCTTAAAGCAGCTTGTTTCTTATGAGCAGGGAAATATTTAGCAGAGAAGTAATAAATCATATCCTGGGGACTAGGCACACAACCATGATCAAGAGAATTAAACCATATCTTAGCATCACCCTTTAATGAGAACGAAAATATTTTAAGGATGTAAAAGTAACGAGTTCTCTCATCTTTAGTGAACAGGGTGGCTATATCATTCAATTTAGTAAGATGTGCCACAAAAATTTCAGATTCATAACCATGAAAAGGATCAGATTCAACCAAAGTAATTATATCAGGATCAACAAAGAATTCATAATCCTTATCAATAACAAAGATAGGTGAAGTAGCAAAAGCAGGGTCAGGTTTCATTCTAGCATTTAGAGATTGCTTACTCCATTTAGCTAATAACCTTTTGAGTTCATTTCTATTTTTGCAAGCTAAAATAGCTAAAGAAGCTTCTTGATCAAAAACATAACCCTTAGGAATAACAAGTGATTCTTCATCATCACTTCCATCAGTATCATTAGATTCAATATTTTCAATTTCTCTAGCTCTAGCAAGTTGTTCATCAAGAAATTTACCAAGTGGCACAGTAGTATCAAGCATAGAAGTAGTTTCATCATAAGTATCATGCATAGCAGAAGTGGCAACATCAATAACATGCGACATATCAGAACGAATAGTAGAAGCAGGTGTAGGTGTCACAAGCTTACTCAAAATAGAAGGTGAATCAAGTGCAGAGCTAGATGGCAGTTCCTTACCTCCCTTTGTAGTTGAGGGATAGATCTTGGTTTTTGGATCTCTCAAGTTCTTCATAATGATAAGCAAATATATATCCCAAGTGACTCAAAGAATAGAGCTATGCTCCCCGGCAATGGTGCCAGAAAATAGTCTTGATAACCCACAAGTATAGGGGATTGCAATAGTTTTCAAGGGTAAAGTATTCAACCCAAATTTATTGATTCGACACAAGGGGAGCCAAAGAATACTCTCAAGTATTAGCAGCTGAGTTGTCAATTCAACCACACCTGGAAACTTAGTATCTGCAGCAAAGTATTTAGTAGCAAAATAATATGATAGTAGTGATAATGGTAACAAAAGGTAACGGTAGTAAAAGCAATGTTTTTGTATTTTGCAGTGATGATAGCAATAGCAACAGGAAAGTAAATAAGCGAAGAATAATATATGGAAAGTTCGTAGGCAATGGATCGATGATGGAGAATTATGCCGGATGCGGTTCATCACGTAACAGTCATAACCTAGGGTGACACAGAACTAGCTCCAATTCGTCAATGTAATGTAGGCATGTATTCCAAATATAGTCATATGTGCTTATGGAAAAGAACTTGCATAAAATCTTTTGTCCTACCCTCCCGTGGCAGCGGGGTCCTTACGGAAACTAAGGGATATTAAGGCCTCCTTTTAACAGAGAAGCGGAACAAAGCATTAACACAAAGCATTAACACTTAGTGAAGCATCGTCAGTGCTCCACCACCACCATCACCCCCACGCCATCGTGTTGGTTGTGATCCCATCTACTTCTCCTCTCCTGCTTGGTGGATCATGAAGGAGGAGACATCATCGAGCAGCACGTGTGCTAAAGTCGGAGGTGTTGTCTGTTCGGCACTAGATCGGTTGGATCATGATCGGGTCATGAAGAGTATGACTACATCAACCGAGTTATATACGCTTCCTCTTAGCAATCTACAAGGGTATGTAGATGCTCTCCCCCTCTTGTAGCTATGCATCTCCATGGATAGATCTTGAATGTGCGTAGAAATTTTTTGTTTTCCATGCAACGTTCCCCATAAGTTGCATCATGAGCCAGGTCTATGTGTAGATGATATGCACGAGTAGAAACCAAGGGAGTTGTGGGCGGTGATGTTCATACTGCTTGCCACCAATGTCTTATTTTGATTCGGTGGCATTGTGGGATGAGCGGCCCGGACCAACCTTACATGTTGCTACCTCTTCAGTTTGTGTTGGTTTTTCCCTTGAAGGGGAAAGGGTGATGCATCAAAGTACAGTAAGTATTTCCCTCAGCTTTTGAGAACAAAGGTATCAATTCAGTAGGAGACAACGCGCAAGCCACCGAATACCTGCACAAACAAACACCAACTTGCACCCAATGCGACAAAGGGGTTGTCAATCCCTTCACGGTTATTTAAAAAGTGAGATCTGATATAGATGGATAAATGGTAAAATAATATTTTTGGTATTTTTGGTTTATAGAATGGAAAGTAAAAGATTGCAAAGAAAATAAATAGGAAACTAAAATGTTAGATCGGAAACATATATGATGGAAAATAGACCCGGGGCCATAGGTTTCACTAGAGGCTTCTCTCAAGATAGAAAATATTAAGGTGGGTGAACAAATTACTGTCGAGCAATTGATAGAAAAGCGCAAAGTTATGAAGATATCTAAGGCAATGATCGTGAATATAGGCATCACGTCTGTATCAAGTAGATCGACTACTGCCAACATCTATTACTATTACTCCACACATCGATCGACTCCTGCCTGCATCTAGAGTCTTAAGTTCACGAAGAACAGAGTAACGTATTAAGTAAGATGGCATGATTTAGCTGGATAAACTCAAGCAATGTGATGAAAATCCCATCTTGTTATCCTCGATGGCAACAATACAATACGTGTCGGTTCCCCTTCTGTCACTAGGATCGAGCACCGCATGATTGAACCCAAAGCTAGGCACTTCTCCAATTGCAAGAAAAACCAATCTAGTTGGCCAAACCAAACCGATAGTTTGAAGAGACTTGCAAAGATATCAAATCATCCATAAAAGAATTCAGAGGAGATTCAAATAATATTCATAGATAAGCTGCTTATAAATCCACAATTCATCGGATCTCAGCAAACATACCGCAACAAAGTATTACATCGAATAGATATCCAAGAACATCGAGGAGAACATGGTATTGATAATCAAAGATAGAGAAGAAGTCGTCTAGCTAGTAGCTATGGACCCGTAGGTCTGTGGTAAACTACTCACGCTTCATCAAAGAGGCAATGGTGTTGATGTAGAAGCCCTCCGTGATCGAATCCCCCACCGGCAGGACACTGGAAAAGCCACCTAGATGGGATCTCATGGGGTACAGAAGGTTGCGGCGGTGGAAAAGTGGTTTTGTGGCTGCCCTGGAAAGTTTTGGGGTATTTGAGAATATCTAGGCGGAAGAAATAGGTCAGTGGAGTCATGAGGGGCCCACAAGGGTGGGGGCGCGCCTCCCAACCTTGTGGTCACCTCGTGGCTTTCCTAACGTGCACTCCAAGCCCTCTGGATGTCTTCTGGTCCAAGAAAAATCATTGCGAAAGTTTCATTCCGTTTCGACTATGTTTGCTATTCCTTTTCTGTGAAACTCTAAAAAAAGGAAAAAACAAGAAGTGGCACTGGGCTCTAGGTTAATAGGTTAGTCCCAAAAATAATATAAAATAGCATATTAATGCATTAAAAACATCCAAAACAGATAATATAATAACATGGAACAACAAAAAATTATAGATAAGTTGGAGACGTATCAGGCATCCCCAAGCTTAATTCCTCCTTGTCCTTGAGTAGGTAAATGATAAAAACAGAATTTTTTGATGTGGAATGCTACCTAACATATTTATCCATGTAATTCTCTATTGTGGCATGAATGCTCAGATCCGTATGATTCAAAACAAAAGTTTAATATTGACACAAAAACAATAATATGTCAAGCATACTAACAGAATAATTATGTCTTCTCAAAATAACACGGACAAAGAAAGCTTATCCCAACAAAATCATATAGTCTGGCTATACTCCATCTTCATCACACAAAATATTCAAATCATGCACAACCCCGATGAGAAGGCAATCAATTTTTTCATACTTTTGACGTTCTCAAACTTTTTCAACTTTCACGCAATACATGAGCATCAGCCATGGACATAGCACTATAGGAGGAATAGAAGGTGGTTGTGGAGAAGTCAAAAAGAAGGAGATAGTCTCACATCAACTAGGCGTATCAACGGGCTATGGAGATGCTCGTCAATAGACATCAATGTGAGTGAGTAGGGCTTGCCATGCAACGGATGCACTAAAGCTATAAATTTATGAAAGCTCTAAAAGAAAACTAAGTGGGTGTGCATCCAACTCGCTTGCTCACGATGACCTAGGGCAATTTGAGGAAGCCCATCATTGGAATATACAAGCCAAGTTCTATAATGAAAATTCCCACTAGTATATGAAAGTGACAACATAGGAGACTCTCTATCATGAAGATCATGGTGCTACTTTGAAGCACAAGTGTGGTAAAAGGATAGTAGCATTTCCCCTTCTCTCTTTTCTCTTAGTTTTTTATTTGGGCCTTCTCTCATTTTTTGGCCTGTTTTTTATTTATTTATTTTTTTCGTCCGGAGTCTCATCCCGACTTGTGGGGGGATCATAGTCTCCACCATCCTTTCCTCACATGGGACAATGCTCTAATAATGCAGATCATCAAACTTTTATTTACTTACAACTCAAGAATTACAACTCGATACTAGAACAAAATATGACTCTATATGAATGCCTCCGATGGTGTACCGGGATGTGCAATGAATCAAGAGTGACATGCATACAAAAGATGAACGATGGCTTTGCCACAAATACGATGTCAACTACATGATCATGCATAGCAATATGACAATAATGGAGCGTGTCATATAAACAGAATGGTGGAAAGTTGCATGGAAATATATCTCAGAATGGCTATGGAAATGCCATAATAGGTAGGTGTGGTGGCTGTTTTGAGGAAGGTATATGGTGGGTTTATGGTACCGGTGAAAGCTGCGCGGTACAAGAGAGGCTAGCAATGGCGAAAATGTGAGAGTGAGTATAATCCATGGACTCAACATTAGTCATAAAGAACTCCTATACTTATTGCAAAAATCTATTAGTCACCGAAACAAAGTACTACATGCATGCTCCTAGGGGGATAGATTGCTAGGAAAAGACCATCACTCGTCCCCGACCGCCACTCAGAAGGAATACAATCAATAAATAAATCATGCTCCAACTTCATCACATAACAGCTCACCATACGTGCATGCTACGGGACTCACAAACTTCAACACAAGTATTTCTCAAATTCACAACTACTTACTAGCATGACTCTAATATCACCATATTTATCTCAAAACAATCATAAGGAATCAAACTTCTAACAATATTCAATGCGCTTTTACATGTAAGCTTTTATTATATCCCTCTTGGATGCCTAGCATATTAGAACTAATTTTATAACCAAAGAAAATTACCATGCTGTTTTTAAAGACTCTCAAAATAATATAAGTGAAGTGTGAGAGTTCATCAATTTATATAAAATAAAGCCACCGCCGTGCTCTAAAAAGATAGCACTAGAGCAAATTTGCCTAGCTCAAAAGATATAAGTGAAGCATATAGAGTATTCTAATAAATCACGATTCATCAGTGTCTCTCTCAAATGGTGTGTACATCTAGGATGATTGTGGCAAACTAAAAATCAAAGACTCAAATCATACAAGATGCTCCAAGAAAAACACATATCATGTGGTGAATAAAAATATAGCCTCAAGTAAAGTTACCACCCAAAACTTCCGGGGCATCCCCAAGCTTAGGCTCTTGGTTTTCCTTGAATATTACCTTGGGGTGCCTTGGGAATCCCCAATCTTAGTCTCTTTCCACTACTTATTTCATATTCCATCAAATCCTTACCACCCAAAACTTGAAAACTTCACAACACAAAACTCAACAGGAAATCTCATAAGCTCCGTTAGTATTAAAAAATAAATCACCACTTTTGGTACTGTTGTGAACTCATTCTTTATTTATATTGGTGTAATATATACTGTATTTCAAGTTTTCCATGGTTCATACCCCCCGGTACTAGCCATAGATGCATCAAAATAAGCAAACAACACGCGAAAAACAGAACCTGTCAAAAACAGAATAGTCTGTAGCAATCTGGAGGTTTCGAATACTTATGTAACTCCAAAAATCCTGAAAAATTAGGAATACCTAAGAAATTTGTTTATTAATATTTTGCAAAAAGAATCATTATTTTATAGTGCTTCTGCTAAAATTATTAATTAATCTCCTGGGCGCAAAAGTTTCTGTTTTTCAGCAAGATTAAATCAACTATCACCGTAAGCTATCCCAAAGGTCTTACTTGGAACAAACACTAATTAAAACTTAAAACCACATCTAACCATAGTATAGATGAATTATTTAATGCAAAATAGGACCTAAAAAGCAAGAACAAAAATAAAATCGGGTTGCCTCCCAACAAGCGCTATTGTTAACGCCCTTAGCTAGGTATAAAACACGAATAGATCTAAGTATTCTCCTCTTTGGCATGCAATCCATAAGTGGATCTCATAATAGATTCATAAGGAAATTTAATTTTCTTTCTAGGGAAGTTTTCCATGCCTTTCCTTAACGGAAATTGAAATCTAATGTTTCCTTCTTTCATATCAATAATTGCACCAATCATTCGAAGGAAAGGTCTACCAAGAATAATGGGGCATGTAGGATTGCAATCTATATCAAGAATAATGAAATCTATGGGCACATAATTCCCATTTGCAACAAGAATAACATCATTAATCCTTCCCATAGGTTTCTTAATAGTGGAATCAACAAGATTCAAATTTAAGGAACAATCATCAAATTCACGGAAACCTAACACATCACATAAAGTTTTTGGAATCATGGAAACACTAGCACCCAAATCACATAAAGCATGACATTCATAATATTTAATCTTCATTTTAATAGTAGGTTCCCACTCATCATAATTTTTTCTAGGAATATAAACTTCCAATTCAAGTTTTTTTCAAAAGATTGCATCATAGCATCAACGATGTGTTTAGTAAAAGCTTTGTTTTGATTATAAGCATGAGGAGAATTCAACATGGATTGCAACAAGGAAATACAATCTATTAAAGAACAATTATCATAATTAAATTCCTTGAAATCCAGAAGAGTGGGTTCATTGCTACTTAAAGTTTTGACCCCCTCCAATCCCACTTTTATCAAATTTTGCATCAAGATCTAAAAACTCCGTATCATTGGGATGCCTTCTAACTAAAGTTGACTCATTTCCAGTCCCATATTTATCAAGATTTATATTAGAAAACAAAGATTCAATAGGAGTTACATGAATCACTTTAAGATCTTCATCGTTATTTTCATGGAAACTAGAACAACACCCTTTTATAAACCAATCTTTTTTTAGCACGCATCTTAGCAGTTCTTTCTTTGCACTCATCAATGGAAATTCTCATGGATTTGAGAGACTCGTTGATATCATGCTTGGATGGAATATATCTAAGTTTCAAAGAATCAACATCAAGAGAAACTCTATCCACGTTCCTAGCCAAATCATCAATCTTAAGCAATTTTTCTTCAATCAAAGCATTGAAATTCTTTTGCAAACTTATAAATTATTTAACACTATTCTCAAATTCATAGGGATCTTATTATAATTTCCATAAGAATTTTTGTAGGAATTACCATAATTATTAGAGGAATTACTAGGAAATGGCCTATGATTAAAATTACCTCTATACGCGTTATTACCCAAATTGTTCCTACCAACAAAATTCACATCCAGAGATTCATTATTATTCTCAATCAAAGTAGACAAAGGAATATCATTAGGATCAGTAGTAGAACTCTTACTAGCAAATAATTTCATAAGCTCATCCATCTTTCCACTCAAAACATTAATCTCTTCTATAGCATGCACTTTTTTACTAGTGGAAGATCTTTCGGTATGCCATTGAGAATAATTAACCATAATATTATATCGGAATTTAGTAGCTTCTCCTAAAGTAATTTCCATAAAAATACCTCCCGCGGCCGAATCTAAAAGATTTCTAGAAGCAAAATTCAATCCGGCATAAATTTTTTGTGTAATCATCCACAAATTCAAACCATGAGTAGGGCAATTTCGTATCATCAGTTTGATCCTCTCCCAAGATTGTGAAACATGTTCATGATCAAGTTGCTTAATTCATAATATCATTCCTAAGGGAGATGATTTTAGCGGGAGGGAAATACTTGGAAATAAAAGCATCTTTGCACTTATTCCATTAAGAAATATTATCTTTAGGCATAGATGAAAACCAAGTTTTAGCACGATCTCGAAGCGAGAATGGAAAATTCAATTTAACAATATCATTATCCACATATTTTTCTTTTTCATATCACACAAATCAACGAAATTATTAAGATGGGATGCGGCATCTTCATTGGGAAGGCTGAAAAATTGATCTTTCATAACAAGATTCGGTAAAGCAGTATTAATTTCACAAGATTCCGTATTAGTAGCCGGAGCAATCGGAGTACTAATAAAATTATTGTTGTTGGTATTGGAAAAGCCACACAGTTTGGTATTATCTTGAGCCATCGTGACAAAGCAAGCAATCCAACACACGAGCACACAAAAAGAAAGCGGAGAAGAAGGACAAAATAGGGGTGTAGAAAAGGCAAAACTTTTCGAAAATTGTTTTAGAAGTGGGGGAGAGGAAAACGAGAGGCGAATGGCAAGTAATGTAATGTGAGGGATGCGAGTTTATGATGGGTACTTGGTATGTCTTGGCTTGGCGTAGATCTCCCTGGCAACGTCTCCAGAAATTCTTCCTGCTACCTCTTGAGCTTGCATTGGTTTTTCACTTGAAGAGGAAAGGGTGATGCAGCAAAGTAGAGTAAATATTTCCCTCAGCTTTTGATAACCAAGGTATCAATCTAGTAGGAGACAACGCACAAGCCACGAATACCTGCACAAACAAAAACCAACTTGCACCCAACACGACAAAGGGGTTGTCAATCCCTTCACGCTTATTTGCAAAGTGAAATCTGATATAGATGGATAAATAGTAAAGTAATATTTTTGGTATTTTTGGATTATAGAACGTAAAGTAAAATATTACAAAGAAAGTAAAAAGGAAACTAAAATTGTAGATCGGAAACTTATATGATGGAAAATAGACCTGGGGGCCATAGGTTTCACTAGAGGCTTCTCTCAAGATAGAAAATATTACGGTGGGTGAACAAATTACTACCGAGCAATTGATAGAAAAGTGCAAACTTATGACGATATCTAAGGCAATGATCATGAATATAGGCAGCACGTCTGTTTCAAGTAGACCAACTCCCGCCTGCATCTACTACTATTACTCCACACATCGACCGACTCCTGCCTACATCTAGAGTATTAAGTTAATGAAGAACAGAGTAACGCATTAAGCAAGATGACATGATGTAGCGGGATAACCTCAAGCAATATGGTGAAAACCCCATCTTGTTATCCCTGATGGCAACAATACAATACGTGTCGGCTCCCCTTCTGTCACTAGGATCGAGCACCATAAGATTGAACCCAAAGCTAAGCACTTCTCCCATTGCAACAAAAACCAATCTAGTTGGCCAAACCAAACCGATAGTTCGAAGAGACTTTCAAAGATATCAAATTATGCGTAAAAGAATTCAGAGGAGATTCAAATAATATTCATAGATAAGCTGATCAAATAGCTTATCGGATCTCGGATAGCTCTCCAAGAACACACCGCAAACACACCGCAAAAAAGTATTACATCGAATAGCTCTCCAAGAACATTGAGGAGAACATGGAATTGAGAATCAAAGAGAAAGAAGAAGTCATCTAGCTACTAGCTATGGACCCGTAGGTCTGTGGTACACTACTCACGCTTCATCGGAGAGGCAATGGTGTTGATGTAGAAGCCCTCCATGATCGAATCCCCCTCCGAAAGGACGCCAGAAAAGGCCCCAAGATGGGATCTCATGGGGTATAGAAGGTTGTGGCGATGGAAAAGTGGGTTTCGTGGCTTCCCTGGTAGGTTTTGGTGTATTTTAGAATATATAGGCGAAAGAAATAGGTCGGTGGAGTCATGAGGGGCCCACAAGGGTGGGGGCGCACCCTACCCCCCAGGGCGCACCTCCTAACCTTGTAGTTGCCTCATGGATTTCCTGACATGCACTCCACGCCCTCTGGATGTCTTCTGGTCCAAGAAAAATCATCGCAAAAGTTTCATTTCTTTTGGACTCCGTTTGCTATTCCTTTTCAGCGAAACTCTAAAACAAGGAAAAAAATAGGAACTGACACTGGGCTCTAGGTTAATAGGTTAGTCCCAAAATAATATAAAATAGCATATTAATGCATTAAAAACATCCAAAAAAGATAATATAATAGCATGGAACAATAAAAAATTATAGATACGTTGGAGACGTATCATATGTTCATGCACATAAGACCGGTTCCACCGACTAACATGCATCTTGTTTTGCATAAAGGTGGTTGGCGGGTGTATGTTTCTCCTACTTTAGTTGAATCAAATTTGACTACGGTCGGTGCTTGCAGAAGGTTAAAATAGTAAACTTGACACCGTTTTGGTTTTGCGTATGTAACATCCCAAATTTTCAACTTGGAATGTTATACATAGGTCATTCATGCATGTCATATTTTATTGCATTTCGTTTTGTGATCCTCGAAATCCTAAGCAACTAAAGGACCCTCGGAGAGAGTTGGGGATTTTCCCTCGTTCTCATATTTGAGTTTTATCAAATATTGAAACAAGGATCACTTTGGTTTTCATTATTTTTCTCCCGAAAAATATTTCATATTAAAATTATATGAGAGGAGATAATATGACTTCTCCAAAATAAATGAAATGTTGGAGGAAAAATATTAAAATCAATTTGCATTTTTATTTGGGGTTTTATCGCTATTTTATTTGAATTAGGAAAAATATGTGTTTTTCAAAATTGCATTAGAGGCCAAATAAATGTTCACCTTGTCCGGCGTATTTTTAGATGACGGGGAAAATTTATTTCGAGATTTTTGGAGTCTGTTTAGTATTTCTTTTCTTTGTTTTTCTGTGCGTCAGATATTTAAAAAAAATGAACTGCCTTACCCGGCCGTGTCCGCCTAGGACACTGACCCGGCCGACCTCTTAAAAGGCCGAGGCCCGAGCCGCCAGCCCCACCCCGATCCGCCGAACCCTAGCCGAGCCCCGCCAGTGCCGCCGCCGCCTCGCGCCAGCGCCGCTACCGCCGGACGCCACCATCGCCGCCGGAGTACGCCGCCGCCGCCGTCCCGTTCTACGAGGTAGCCATCGTTTTTTATTTTAGAAAAACCGATTGGTTTTTCGTAAACCTAGATCTAGTTTTTTTATTAGATTGGTTTTTTGGTTTTCTCGGTTTATTTATTTTGCGGACGTTCATCCGTACGTTTGTTTTAACGAACATCGTTCATACGTTAGTCACAGACAACAAACGTTCGTTCGTTAGCCTGTTCGTCAGTTTTTCTTTTTCCAGGGTTTTCCGCGATTATTTTCGATCGCGATTTCTGCCCTGATCTTAGTTTTAGTTTATCTTTTCGCTCGTTTATCGGAATTAGGCGATTCAAGCGCCTGGATCTTTGTCTCGAAGCCCTCTTTCTGTTTAACCAACTTGAAGAAGATTTTGGTACTGTAAAAGTTTGACTTTAGTCCAAATTAGTAATCGGATCTTGTTTCTTTCGCAGTTTGAGTTTCGTTGCTCCATTTGATTTGGTTCTTTTTGCAAACCGGAGTTCTTTAGTTGAACTTTCTGGTTAGATCTTCTTATTTGAGATTTACCCATGCATCCTTGCTTGATTTCTTATGTACGCTATTGTTTGTTTGCGATAGAACACCCGGAGTGTGAAGCGTGCTACTACGAGTCTTTAGGATTTGCACATCGTCAGCAAGGCAAGTAACACTTTGATCATACCCCTTTATTACCTAGTTTTTATGCATTAGTTTCAACCTTCACACATTGCATGAAGTAGATAATGAGGTAGAACCTATTACCTGTTCTGTTATCAAACCCTTGGGAGTTACTTCTACGTTATGCTTATATTGCCACGCTATGCTTGTAGACGTGGATTGGGTTTGAGGGTATCCATAACAGATGTGAGTTGCTAATTAATGGTTCAACTTAAGGTGGCAACTTTAATACACATCTGGGTGGATTGCTTGTGGGCACCTGGAGAATCCAGTGTTGTCCTAGGATATCCCTGAGTACCCGTGTGATCATCCGACGGTCCGCCACCCAAGCTCAAAGGGATCATAAGACTATTCATGCTAGAAACTTCCGTTTGCAGCCACAAGCCATTATGGGATCTGGCATAGTTGAGTAAGTTGCGTGAGTTCTTGAAGAGGTGGACTAGCAGATGTAGGGGATGTAGGTGTACCGCCCCGCCCGGGGTAGAGAGCAAATTCTTCTGGAAGATTGTGTCTCGGTCATCCATTTCTCAAACACCCTGTAGTTCGAGAAATCCAACGGAGGAGATCGAGTCTTGTGGGGAAAAGTGCACAAACCTCTACAGAGTGTACAAACTAATCAGGTTAGCCGTGTCCCCGGTTATGGACATCTTGAGTATCTGGCTCTTGGATTATCATATGGATCTCATCACTCTAAATTAATTTGTTGGGTTGATAATTACCTTTAATTGGGATTGAGTTGGAGGAACCTTCTAAATGTTGTTCAACTACCATGATAGTTAAATAAAATATATTCCTTTGTTGTAGGGAAAAATTGGCTTTTCGCAAAACATATTAACCATATAGCCTCCACCAGCGATATATGCATGTAGTGATAGCTTTTATCTGTTCATTACTCTCCTGTGTTACATTGCCAACATATTCCATGTGCTAACCCGTTTTCGGGCTGCAACGTATCATGTTGCAGACTTTTCAGACGAGGAGTAAGGTGCGATAGGTCGTTTGTCATGCACTCAGCTATGTCGTTGGAGTTGATGGACTCACTTTATCTTCCAAGCCTTCCGCTGTTATCGTATTAGATATCCTTAAGACATATTTATTGTAATAAGTTATCTCTTGAGACATTCAGTGTAATAAGTGTGTGATTGCCACTCTGTTATAAATCCTTCGAGTACTGTGTGCGTGTCAGCATTACCGATCCATGGATGACACTGAAGCACAGAGACTTGACCATTTGAGGTCGGGTCGCTACAGCGTAGGTAAGAACGGTTCTTGCTAGTTGCCCATAGCAGCCACGTAAAACTTGCAACAACAAAGTAGAGGAAGTCTAACTTGTTTTTGCAGGGTATGTTGTGTTGTGATATGGTCAAGATATGATGTGATATATGTTGATGTATGAGATGATCATATTTTGTAATAAGTTCATGACTTGCATGTTGATGAGTACGACAACCGGCAGGAGCCTTAGGGTTGTCTTTAATTATTGTATGACCCGTGTGCCAATCACTAATCGCCATGTAATTGCTTTACTTTATCGCTATGCGTTAGCAATAGTTGTAGAAGAAATAGTTGGCGAGACGACCGTGATGCTACGATGGAGATCATGGTGATGTGTCGGTGATGATGGAGATCATGCCGATGCTTTGGAGATAGAGATCAAAAAGCACAAGATGATGATGGCCATATCATGTCACATATTTTTAATTGCATGTGATGTTTATCCTTTATGCGTCTTATTTTATTTAGCATGATGGTAGCATTATAAGATGATCCCTTCACTTAATTTCAAGATAATAGTGTTCTCCCTGAGTATGCACCATTGCCAAAGTTCGTCATTTAGAAGCACCTCGTGATGATCGGGTGTGATAGACTCTACATTCACATACAACGGGTGTAAGCTAGTTTTGCACATGCAGAATACTTGGGTTAAATTTGATGAGCCTAGCATGTATAGACATGGTCTCGGAACACTGGTGACCAAAAGGTCGAACGTGCGTCATATAGTAGATATGATCAACATAGAGATGTTCACAATTGAAGACTACCCCTTCTCACGTGATGATTGGACATGGGTTAGTTGATTTGGATCATGTATCACTTAGAAAACTTGAGGGATGTTGATTTAAGTGGGGGCTCATTAGTAATTTGATTATTTGAACTAAAATTTATCATGAGCTTAGTCTTAATAGTTTTTGCATATCTATGTTATAGATCAATGACCCATGCTACCGTTCCCTTGAATTTTAATGCGTTCCTAGGGAAAGCTAAGTTGAAAGATGATGGTAGCAACTACATGGATTAGGTCCCTAACTTGAGGATTATCCTCATTGCTGCACAGAAGAATTATGACCTTAATGCACCGCTAGGTGACACACCTGATGCAGGAGTGATGCGGCTTGAAGCTACGTCAGTATTTCCCCACAGAGCAAGGGATGATGCAGCACAGCGACGATAGGTATTTCCCTCAGTGGTGAGACAAAGGTTATCGAACCAGTAGGAGAACCAAGCAACACAACGTAAACAGCCCCTGTGCACAAATAACAAATACTCGCAACCTGAAGTGTAAAAGGGGTTATCAATCCCTTTCGGGTAGCGGCGCCCCAAGATAGGAAAACGGACGTGAAATAAATTGTACTAGATTGATAGATCGAACGCCAAATAAAATAAATAAGAATAAAACGCATTAAGGTATTTTTGTATTTTTGGTTTAATAGATCTGAAAATAAAAGGAAAGGAAAAGTAGATCGCAAAGGCAAATAATATGAGAAAGAGACCCGGGGGCCGTAGGTTTCACTAGTGGCTTCTCTCGAGAAAAATAGCAAACAGTGGTCAAACAAATTACTATTGGCAATTGGTAGAACTTCAAATAATCATGACGATATCCAGGCAATGATCATTACATAGGCATCACATCCAAGATTAGTAGATCGACTCCTGCCCGCATCTACTACTATTACTCCACACATCGACTGCTATCCAGCATGAATCTGGTGTATTAAGTTCATGGGGAAATGGAGTAATGCAATAAGAACGATTACATGATGTAGACAAGATATATCTATGTAGAGATAGACCCCATCGCTTTATCCTTAGTAGCAACGATACATACGTGTCGGTTCCCCTTCTGTCGTTGGGATCAAGCACCGTAAGATCGAACCCACTACAAAGCACCTCTTCCCATTGCAAGATAAATAGATCAAGTTGGCCAAACAAAACCCAAATATCAGAGAAGAAATACGAGGCTATAAGAAATCATGCGTGTAAGAGATCAAAGAAACTCAAATAACTTTCATGGATATAAAAAGATAGATCTGATCATAAACTCAAAGTTCATCCGATCCCAACAAACACACCGCAAAAAGAGTTACATCATATGGATCTCCAAGAGACCATTGTATTGAGAATCAGACGAGAGAGAGGAAGCCATCTAGCTACTAACTACGGACCCAAAGGTCTACAAAGAACTACTCATGCATCATCGGAGAGGCACCAATGGAAGTGGTGAACCCCTCCGTGATGGTGCCTAGATTGGATCTGGTGGTTCTAGACTCTGCGGCGACTGGAATTGATTTTTCGTCGACTCCCCTAGGGTTTCTGGAATATTGGGGTATTTATAGGCAAAGAGGTGGTCCGGGGGGCACCCGAGGTGGGACCAACCCACCAGGGTGTGCCTGGGCCTCCTCGCGCGCCGTGGTTGGTTGTGCTCCCCTTGGAGCACCCCCAGGCGCTGCCTTGGCCCATTGGGTGTCTTCCGGTCCATAAAATATCTCCGTGAAGTTTCGTTGCATTTGGACTCCGTTTGGTATTGATTTCTCGCAATGTAAAAAACATGCAAAAAATAGCAACGGGCACTTGGCACTATGTCAATAGGTTAGTACCAAAAAATGATATAAAATGACTATAAAACATCCAAGATTGATAATATAACAGAATGGAACAATAAAAAATTATAGATACGTTGGAGACGTATCAGCATCCCCAAGCTTAATTCCTGCTCATCCTCGAGTAGGTAAATGATAGAAACAAATTTTTTTGATGTGGAATATGCTGCCTAACATGTCATATCATATTCTTTTCTTTATAGCATGGACATTTTGACTTTTATATTGCTCAAAGCAATAGTCTAGTTTTGACATGATAACTTAAATACTCAAGCATATCAACAAGCAACCATGTCTTTCAAAATATCAACGTTAAAATAAGCTATCCCTAGCCCATCATGCTCAATCATTGATCCATTCATGAAACACACTCGCATATTAACTACACCCAATGATTGACTATGATCATAGTGCCTCCTAGTCTCCGCTTTTATAAAAGAAGAAGGAGACTCAAATTCAAAAATAAAAATTGCATAAAGTAAAAGAAAGGCCCTTCGCGGAGGGAATTAGGGATTTGTAGAGGTGCTAGAGCTCAAAGCGAAAATTGCGAAATAAAAACATTTTGAGAGGCATACTTTTCCCACCAACCAAAACAACTTAGAGTTCCCAACACTTTCCATGCTAGATATATCATAGGCGGTTCCCAAACAAAAATTAAAGTTTATTCCTTTTTCCACCATACTTTCACTTTCCATGGCTAACCGTATCCACGGGTGCCTTCCATACCAACACTTTCCAAGGAATATTATTTGACAACATAAACTAAATTCATTTTTCATTTCGGGACTGGGCATCCCTAATACTTTTGCCTTACTCTCGTGTAATGACACGTGAATAAACACTCATCGTGAGAACAACACATCTAGCATGGAAAATATTAGCCACCCCTCACCACCTCACGAGTGGTACGAGTACACAAAAGAGAAATTTGTTTTCAATATTAGAGATGGCACATACAAATTTGCTTAGAACGACAAAAGAGTACCGCATATAGGTAGGTATAATGGACACATGTAGCAAAACTGGTTTAAAAGAATTTGGATGCACAAGTAGAGATCATACTTATTGCAAAATGAAGGCTAGCAAAAGATTGAGAAGCGACCAACCAAGAAACAAATAATCTCATAAGCGAGCATTAAGAATAATTAACACTGAATAATGCACCACAAGTAGGATATAATTTCATTGCATAATTATTGACGTTCGTTCTTGCATAGGGAATCACAAACCTTAACACCAATATTCTTACTAAAGCATAATTACTCATCAACATGACTCACATATCACATCATCATATCTCAAAACTATTAGTAATAATAAAGTTTATTTTTTTCAATGATCGTCATGAAAGTTTTTATTATATCCTTCTTGGATATCTATCACTTTGGGACTAATTTTCATTTGTTGCTTTTGATAAGCTCAAGCAAATATAAGTGAAGATAATGAGCATAAAATTTCTTTCTCTCAAATTAATTTAAGTGAAGCAAGAGAGAATTTATTAAAAAAATTACTAACTCTCAAATAAATCTAAGTGAAGCAAGAGAGCATTTCTTAAAAAATACTAAAGCACACCATGCTCGAAAAGATATAAGTGAAGCACTAGAGCAAGTCTATAGCTCATAAAAATTTAAGTGAAGCATAGAGAGCAATTCTAACAAGTCATGACATAATTCTGGCTCTCTCAAATAGGTGTGTCCAGCAAGGAATCAAGACTTAAAACACAAAATAAAACAAGCAAATACTCATATCATACAAGACGCTCCAAGCAAAACACATAGTATGTGACGAATAAAAATATAGCTTCGAGTAAAATATCGATGGTTGTTAGAAGAAAGAGGGGATGCCACTCAGGGCATCCCCAAGCTTAGTTGATTGCTCTCTTTTGGATAATAGCTTGGGATGCCGGGGCATCCCCAAGCTTAGGCTCTTCTTACTCCTTATTCTTCATCCATCGTAAGATAACCCAAAACTTGAGAACTTCAATCACACAAAACTCAACAAAACCTTTGTGAGATCCGTTAGTATAATAAAGCAAATAACTACTATAAGTACTGTAGCAAACCAATTGATATTTTGTTCTTGCATTATCTACTGTATTACAACTTTTCTATGGCAAAAAATCATCAAAGAAAACCATAGAATCATCAAAACAAACACACAACGCAAAGAAAACAGAATCTGTTAAAAACAGAACAGTCTGTGGCAATCTGGATATTCCAAATATTTCTGTAAATCCAAATACTATGAAAAATTACGACAAACTAGAAATTTGTATATTAATGTACTGCAAAAGGAATTGGTATTTTATCACCCTCTAGTTAAAAATGAAAATTATTTTTGCGAGCACAAGAGTTTATATTTTTTCAGCAAGATCAAACAACTATCGCCCAAGAAGATCCTAAAGGCTTTACTTGGCACAAACACTAACTAAAACACAAAAAACACAATCATAATAGTAGCATAATTGTGCAAACACTCAAGAATAGAAAGAAAAAAGCAAAAATAAATTTTATTCATTGGGTTGCCTCCCAACAAGCGCTATAGTTTTACGCCCTTAGCTAGGCATAAAGCAAGGATATAAGTTTTGTCATCTTTGTTCAACTCTTCAATCAAACACATAGAATTCCTTAAAGATTTATCATAGAGGTTTTCAATGACAATACTCTTGGGAACAAATTTAAAGAATTCATTCTTGCCAAAGGGATCTCTTATAACTTCAATAAAATCCGGGTGGATACTAATCATCTTAAGATCCTCTTTACTAGAAGTTGCACCCTTGCTCTTAGTAACTTGGGTAATCTTGTGATGTCTACTACACAACCTTCTTCTAGTAGACGTTGTGTCATGACCGGATTTTCAATAAAACATTTATTGAAAAACCGACCATTTTATCAGACCAGTAAAGAAGAATCCTCCTTACTGGCAGACAAATCCTTGATACAGAAATCCAGAAGTACTAAATATTATACAAGGTTCAGCTAAGGCTGCTCAACAATTTATTACAAGCATGCCGATATTATACATAAAGGCGGATATGACACAAAGGGGGTATGGTGGCATAACTACTGACTCGTAATAAAGGTGGTGGTGGATATGTCACAGTGAAGTGGGTGACATGACTCCAAAATCTTACAGCTCATCGAGCGCCGGAGTGAGGCTCGATGAATTTATTTAGGTAGTGGAAGCGTATATAATACAAGTGGCCAAATCCAGGATCACACGGGACTGACTGGGACTCCTCTAGGCATCGGAATCGCTATCGAACTCTTCATCCATAAGATCGCCTTCGTCAACATCTGGCCAAATCAACAAGCCAGGTGAGTACTTTGAATGTACTCGCAAGACAGTTTGGACATAAGATATAACAAATGCAAACATGATGCACATGAGCAGATTAGTAATGCACACAAAGATAATAAATTTGCACTGCACGATAAATAAAAGAAAGTCAGGCGGTAGCCCTCCCGAAATCCCAATAAAATAGCTGAAGACCGATCGGGTGTCTGAAGCGACGCCTCGAAAGGTAAAAATAAATTAACATGTCGTAGTCGGGCGTCAGGGCGACACCACATAAAGGGCTTATATGGAATGTAAATGATAGTGCGTGCCATAGTCGGACGTCTAAGCGACATCTCGAAAATGGCTTATAAATGAAGTATATAACAAGGATGCCACAGTCGGACGTCTGAGCGACATCACATAAAAGGCTTATATCCAAAGTAAATAACAAGAATGCCACAGTCGGATGTCTGAGCGAGATCACATAAAGGGCTTATATCAAAAGTAAATAACAAGAATGCCACAGTCGGATGTCTGAGCGACATCGCATAAAGGGCTTATATCAAAAGTAAATAACAAGAATGCCAGAGTCGGATGTCTGAGCGACATCGCATAAAGGGCTTATATCAAAAGTAAATAACAGGAATGCCACAGTCGGACGTCTGAGCGACATCACATAAAGGGCTTATATTTCGTCATTCGAATTCAAGTAGCTCATGAAAGTAACATCATCCCAAGGAATACTTGGTACATAATAATAAACTGGTTAGTCCATTCATAAGAATAACATTCTGTCGGGTTTACCATTCCCGGTTTCATGCTCACTCTCCAGAGACTGTCATTGAGACTGACACTGAGACTAACACGAAGACTGACACTGATTGATGATCGAGGTCCTTGACCACGGATATGGTCACTTGACTGGTTATGACTCTGCAGAGTTTGTACTCTTTACCCACAGCCAGCGGATTTTAGTAGTCACATAGGACTAGTTCCATTTACGGTATTTTAGAAGAAACACATCTAACCAGTACACACCCATTCCACATTCCGCTGCCAGGAATCACCCTAGGCAACGTTCAACAAAAAACTTTAAGACGGGGAGGCCACAACCTCAAATAGCAAGTGATCAAATTTATATCGCGCGCTCTAAGGGGTGCCCCCCTCTCGGTCCCAACCGGAAACACCCATGCCCCCTGACCGGATGAGGGGCTTTAATCCAGGGCCATGGAACCCTCATCACGACCCCTCTATTTGGTGTGTACAAGGAAAGAGGTTTGCAACTTACTAAACCGTATCCTTTGCAGAAAACATGTGGTAGAACGAAAGGGAACGAACGGGAACAAGACTTGATCCACGTTGATACTGGTGTTACACGGTTGACAAAAGGCTGGCATGCTTCAACAATACCAGCTTACAACCTATCATGCCACCACATGACCAGGTTATCTCACCATCATAAGGAAACATCAAACTTCGACGCTGACTTGTAGCTTGCCTTGCATAAAATATAACATTCACTAATGCTTATGTAAACATGCCATGAGGAAACTACTCAAGCAAACATGCAAAACACTCATCATATCAAAGGTTCAAACATGCTTGCCTGCTTCGGAGTAGTCGGAGTCTAGCTCGGTGAAGTTTGCGGTTCCGTCACCTCCTTCGGTATCTACGGTATAAAAGAAATTGGATACTAACGTAAATACCATGTGTGCATAAAATTATTTCCAAATATTTTTCAAATAAATATGATAAAAAATTAGATAGAAAAATAAAGATGACATAAAAAGAATCAATTCAAAATCATCTTTTGTTTAAATGTTATTAAGGTTTTAGTCCAGGGACTAATCTGTGATGAAACAGAATCTTTCCAGGGGCTAGCTTAGAAACACAGAAAACGCTTTGGTTGGAATACGCCTTCCAGAGTAGAAAACGCATATGGTCCGAAGGCGCCAACAGAAAACGGTTTGAATAGAAGGGGAGAGGCTGACGAGGGGGTCCCACCCGTGAGGTTTGAAAATCAAAACAGAGTCCACTGGCGCCCGAGGCTTGCGGTGGTCGCCAGCATCGATCCACGGCGAGGTAGGGGGAGGGGATGGTACCTACGGACTCATGGAGCTCTCCCGCGTCTGTGGGTGGTGGAGGTGGTCGTCGGCGAGCACCACGTCGACGGCGGCCTCCACTCCGGTGGACGGTGGTTCGGGCGGTGATGGATCTCGCCAAGGAGGGCTGCAAACGTCAAAATGGGGCTCTGGTTAGAAGAGTGGGTGCACTAGGAGGCTGCTGGCAAGGTTTGGGAGGCGGGGGTGCCCTCACCAGAGAGAACCTTGCCGGAGCCCGAAGCGGATCGGGGCGGCCGGAGTCTGGGAAGAAGGCTCTCCCGAGGCCTTCTGATGAGCGTGGCGAGGTTCTGAGGTGTGGAGGGGGAGGTGCTGGGTCGAGAACGAGCTCGGGGCCTCCTTTTATAGCCGGCCCAAGGTGGTTGCCGAGGACAGGATTTCTCCGGCGAGCGATTACGGTGAGGCAGTGGTCGGCCAGGAGGTTTAGGTGACTGGGCAGCTGCGGACTGGTCCACTGGCTCCATCCAACGGCTAACCTTGGTCGGATTTGATCTGCTCCCATGGTTTCGACGGAACGGCCTCACGGGCTCGTCGGCGGCAGAGAGCGCGCTCTGCACTTCTCAGGCCACGGTGACTGTGTTGTAGCACGCATGGGGAAGAGGATGGCCACGCAGAGGCTTCTGGTGGTTTGGGTGGTGCTGGACGGCGCCGTATGGCAGGGCGGGTTCCTGCTGACCGCCACGGGCGGCTCTGCCATCATGGAAGACGCCGGCGTTGGCGAGACACGTCGCCACCGACGCTTGCGCCCGTCCAAACGACCGTGCGGCACACTGGATAAGAAGGAGGAGCAGGGAGCAAGGCGCCAACGCGTGCACTGGCGAGATTGACGCCGCGGTTCTGAAGAAAACGACACTGTCTCTAAACTGAAACACTGAATTTTCTGAATTGGAGCAGAAACAATGCACACCAACTGTTCGACGAAATGTTTTGAGCACGTGAAAAAAAATTCTGGAGCTGGGACTTGGTGAAATGGTCTCTTGATGCATCTAGAGGCTGCCTGTTTTATCTCAGATTTTTAGGGAGAGAAAAAGAATGATTTTCACCAAAAATGGCAAATCTGGTCCAAACGTGCAGCAAGCAAATTTTGAAAAATTTGAACTGTGGACTAGCAGATCTTGATGGATCTAGGTTGAGGGTACTAAGGACTAGCCAGAGGAGTTTATTTGGGACCAAGACTCAAAGGAAATCTGGTGGTTCCTTTGTAAATCATCAAGGCCCAAATAAATGACAGAAAATGGTTCTGAGGATAAAATAAATAGAATAAAAAATTAAAAGAAGTTGAGACTTGCTGGAATAGGATGCTTGGCTTGACCCAAAGTGGGGAGGTGGGTATTGGAAGAAAATTTTCTACATAGGCCATGGCAAGAGGATACTTTCTGAATGGGGAAGAATAAATCCATAATTCTATTGGAATTCTTTTTAATAAAAAGGATTGCAAAAACCTTCCAATGTTATTTGTGTTGAGCCAACACAAGATGAAAAACCCTCAAGACCAAAGATCAAGATTTGGAAGAGCCCCAAAAAATACTTGTCACAAATGAAAATTTTGAGAAGGAGAGTCTTTTAGAAAAAAATTAAATGACCTCCTCCCAATTAAATAAAGAATTTGATAAAACCAAATCAGAAAATTTGGAGTGTTACAACACCTACCCCCTTAGGAAAAATCTCGTCCTCGAGATTTCGGCTGATCCTCAAATAGGTGTGGGTACTCTGCCCGAAGGAAATCCTCTCTTTCCCATGTTGCTTCATCCTCGGTGTGATTGCTCCACTGAACCTTGAAAAACTTACTTGTTTTCTGATGGGTCCTCCTTTCGGATTCCTCCAATATTTTTATGGGACGTTCCGCGTAGGTGAGGTCTGGTTGCATGTCAATGTTCTCGTGAGATACATGCTTTTCTGGGTTGCTTACACATTTCCTCAACTGTGAGATGTGGAACACGTCGTTGACGTCTGATATTTCTTTGCGTAGGTCTAGCTGGTAGGCCACTGTGCCTCTTCGTGTAACCACACAGAAGGGTCCAATAAACCATGGTGCTAGCTTTCCTTTAACTTTGAATCGTTGCAGGCCCCTCATAGGACATACTCGTAGATACACATATTCACTGGGTTCAAAGCTGACTTCACGATGCTTTAGATCGTAATAACTCTCTTGTCGGCTCTGGGCTGTCTTGAGTCGATCCCTGATTAGTCTAACTTTTTCCTTGGCTTCCTTGAGCATGTCGGGGTCGAAGATACGACTGTCTCCTGCTTCTGACCAATTTAATGCGGTACGGCATCTTCGCCCGTACAATGCTTCAAAAGGTGCCATTTGTAGACTGGCTTGGTAAATGTTGTTGTATGCGAACTCGGAATACGGTAAGCTTTCTTCCCAACTGGTTCCATAGGTGAGAACACATGCTCTTAGCATTTCCTCTAAAATTTGGTTCACACGTTTAGTTTGTCCTCCAGTCTGGGGGTGGTATGCTGTACTGAATACTAGTTGAGTTCCCAGAGCTTGTTGTAAATGATCCCAAAATCTAGAGATGAATTGGGTGCCTCTATCGGATATTATAGTCTTTGGAATTCCATGCAGACAAACTATACGGGAGAGATAAAAGTTTGGCAAGCTTCTGAGTGGTGTGGGTTGTCTTTACGGGGATGAAATGTGCCACCTTAGTTAATGTATCTGTGATGACCCATATGGCATCATTTCTGTGTCGTGACCGAGGTGGTCCAACAATAAAATCCATTCCAATTTCGTCCCATTTCCACTCAGGTATCCTGTTTGGCTGTAATAGTCCTGCTAGTTTTTGGTGCTCGGCTTTAATGCACTGACATGAATCACAACATGCAATGAATGTGGCTATATCCCTCTTCATACGGTGCCACCAAAATCTTTCCTGAAGGTCCTTGTACATTTTGGTTCCTCCAGGGTGGATTGAATATGGAGCGGTGTGGCCTTCGGCTAGAATTTCCTGTTTGAGGTCCTCTATATTTGGCACGCAAAGTCTGTCTCCATACCATAATATCCCCTTATCGTCTACGACGAATTCCGAGGCCTTGCCCAGACTCACTTTTCTTTTTATGCCTTCGATGCTGGGGTGTCCATGTTGAGCCTTCTTGATCTGTTCCATTAGGGTGGGCTGTAATTCCAAATTTAACACAGTGCCTTCAGTGACCATCACCAAGTTGAGTTTGGTGAACTCCTGCTGAAATTCAGGTCTCAAGTTCTATAGACTGTCGTTGCCCGAGCTGGGGTTTCGACTAAGAGCATCTGCCACTACATTCGCCTTTCCTGGATGGTAATGAATGCCAACATCATAATCTTTCACTAATTCCAACCAGCGTCATTGTCGTAAATTGAGTTCGGGTTGTGTGAAAATATATTTGAGGCTTTTATGGTCCGTTTATATTTCACAACGATTTCCAAGCAAAAAGTGCCTCCACTCTTTGAGTGCATGAATGACTGCTGCCAATTCCAAGTCATGGGTAGGATAATTTTCTTCATGCTTTCGTAGTTTCCTGGAAGCGTATGCGACCACCTTGCCTTCTTGCATTAGTACGCATCCAAGGCCTTTCCGGGATGCGTCACAATATACTTCAAAACTTTGATGTATGTCTGGTACAACCAATACTGGTGCTGTTGTTAACTTCCTTTTGAGTTCTTGGAAACTTTCCTCGCAAGCTTCAGTCCATACAAATTTCTTATCCTTCTTGAGTAACTGTGTCATTGGTTTTGCTATGGTGGAGAACCCCTCAATAAACCTTCGGTAATATCCAGCCATCCCTAGGAAACTTCGTACATTTGTTACGTTGGCTTGTGGTTTCCAGCCAAGTACGGCCTTGACTTTTTCTGGGTCCACGGCAACACCTTCTTGTGTCAATACGTGGCCTAGAAAACCAACCTGTCTTAACCAAAATTCGCATTTGCTGAATTTGGCGTATAACTTATGTTTCCTTAATTCTCCCAGTACAATTCTGAGATGTTCAGCATGTTCTTCTGGGGTCTTAGAGTATACCAGAATATCATCAATGAACACCACAACAAATTTGTCCATAAATTTCATAAACACTTTGTTCATGAGGTGAACAAAATATGCGGGCGCGTTTGTTAGTCCAAACGGCATAATTGTAAACTCATATAATCCGTATCTGGAGGTGAATGTTGTCTAAGGGATATCTTCTGTCCGTACTTTTAATTGATGATACCCCAACCTTAAATCAATTTTTGAGAAGACCTTGGCTTGTGCGAGCTGGTCAAATCATTTCTCCGTGGCATCGGACATTTGTTTTTGATGGTGACCATGTTGAGGGCTCGATAGTCTATACATAATCTCAGTGTCCCATCCTTTTTCTTGGCAAATAATACTGGTGAATCCCAAGGTGAGGAGCTCGCCCGTATAAATCCTTTGTCCAGTAATTCTTTTATTTTCTTCTTTAATTCTACCAACTCGGAGGGTGCCATTCTATAAGGTTTCTTGTAAATGGGGGTGGTTCCAGGTGCTAGTTCAATGATGAACTCTATTTCCCGGTCTGGTGGCATGCCTGGTAGTTCTTCGGGAAATACGTCAGGGAACTCACATACCACTCGAACTTTTCTTAACTCTGAAATGTCCACCTTGTTCAACTTTGGTTGCCGTGATATTGGTCTTTCTTAAGCTACAACTTTTATCGTCTTCCCGTGATGATGAGTAAGAATTACAGTCCAATTGAAGCATTCGATAAATCCCTAGTTGGTGGTTAACCAGTCCATTCCTAGGATAACATCCAGCCCCTTATTTTCCAATACAATGAGGTTTGCCTGAAACTTTAGTCCCTCGATCTCAATAACCACACCTTGGCAGTAACTCTGACTGATTTGCTTAATCCCGGGGGACTTGATGGTCATGGATTTTCCCAAGGGAAGCATCGAAAAATCTTGTTGCAAAGCAAATTTCTTTGAAATGAACGAGTGAGAAGCTCCAGAATCAAACAAAACCATGGCAGGTATTGTGTTGACAGGGAACGTACCGAGTACGATATCCGGGGCATCCTGTGCTTCCTCCTTGGTCACATGGTTCAAGTGACCCTTCTTGTGATTGTTATTGGGGTTGAAGTTGTTACGCTTGGGTGTTGAATTATTCCCACTGTTGTTCGGCTTGGGGGCCGAGTTTCTTGGCTTTGGGCACTATTTGGCATAGTGTCCTTCCTCTCCACAAGCGAAGCAAGTAACACCTGGGCGATATGTAAAATCCTTGTCTCTTGCGTGAAATTTTTTGTTTGGGCGTGGAACAATGGTTGTGGATTTGTTCGCTCCAATTTTCTGAAGATCAGTCTTGTTCCGGTTGTTGCGAGCATGAGTAGTCTTGTCCCTTTTGCGCTTGCGAAAATCCTCCAAGCTGCGGCGCTCATTTTCCAATGTAATAGCTTTGTCCACAAGTGTTTTGAAATCCGGAAAGGTGTGTACGACCAGCTGGCATTTAAGTGCTGGTGCCAGACCGTCCAGAAATTTTTCCATCTTTTTATTTTCAGTCATATGCTCTTCGTTAGCATAACGAGATAATTGAGTAAACTGACTATTGTACTCAGTCACTGTCATGCTTCTCTGCTTGAGGTCATCAAACTCCCTTTTCTTGATCTTCATAATACTTCTGGGAATATGCGCCCCACGAAAACCTTCTTTAAATTCTCCCCAGGTGATATTATTTTCATTGGGGTGCATGTGTAGGAAATTTTCCCACCATGATGCAGCTGCTCCCGTGAGGTGCATAAAGTACCTTCTCACGGTCCGAACACTGTGCAATAATTAACTTCCTTTCAATGTCTCGAAGCCAATCATCGGCCTCAAGAGGTCTATCGGTGTGAGAGAACGTTGGGGGACGTGTCTTTGGTAGTTCAGACAATTTGGAATGCTGCTGATATGGTTCACGGTGATTTCCAATATTGATCACATGGTTTATCATTTCTTGATGCTGCTGCTGGCTTTGCTCATAAAGGCGGCATACTTGAGAAAATGATGTTTCACTGCCTTGCTGACTTGACTGCCCCTGTGTGAAATTGTTACTTGTTTGGGTTCCATAATTTTCTTCAGGCGGACTTGGCATAGAACGAGTCGAGGGACGAGGCATTTTCCACTCTGGGGTGTTTTTGCAGAATTCATGAGAAAAACTGAGTGGAAAAAATAATTAATATTGCAAAGGGGGAAATTTTAAGAACTCCAAATTTTTTCAAGAAAATACTTGGTTGCGCATGGAGAAGGACCGCTCAGTACATATTTTACACGCAAGTCGTACTTATACAATACATCACTCAGGATGTGCGTACACATTCCTGACATGTTATTTAGGCTAGTGCACTTCTTCGAGTTCCTACATGATGCGCACACAAACTACTTCTTACCAAACCTATATACATATGAACATATCATACAAGCTGGTACATCACACGGCTACTAGGCACACTCAGTCGGAGATGGTAAAAACTTCCTGTTGCCTGTCGAGGGTAAGACCCAGTGATGCTGGAGACTCAACCTCCTCCTCACTAATAGGCTCCAGGCGCGAAGTACTAGTTTGAGGAGCTGGTGCAGGCGCGGCTGGTGGTGCAGCACGGACTGGAGTAGGGGCAATGACTTGGTCAAACTCCTCAGTAGTAGGCAGGCGGCGAGCGGTGGCTAAGATGGCAGGTGCATAGGAGGCTGAGGACGAGACGTAAGTTAGTGGTGGTGCTGTATGGAGGAGCTCCCTCTTGTTGGCGGAACAGCCCTGAACAAAGTCCATACGAGCAGCCACAAGGTCGTCCACGAGGTTATCAAAAGCTGCCTCAAGAGCCTTGAGATACTCAACCAACATTTCAATAGCCTCATCTCTCTCTCCCCTAGCGTAAGCGAACGCATAGTGACAAGTGTATGGCACATGGCACGGGAGGTAGCGGTAGCGACGAGTCTTCATCGAAGGAAGAGCATCCCAGAGACGGGCTATCGCCTCACGGGCAGCCATCTGCATGGCATGCCTCTCCGTAGGCATGGCCCTTCCCACAAATCAGAAGCGGCGTGTCTCATAATGTCCTCCCTTGAATTGCATCGCGGCCTGGTACATAGACACGCTGTCGCTAATCTTGTGCTGGTAGAGTGTGAACTCCGGACGAGTTGATGGCCCGATCGCGACCTTGGTGATGGAAACGAGAAGCTTGACAAACCCCTCAGGTACATTGGCGAACACCTGTGACTCACAGTCGCTGCCAGCCATCTACAAAGGTAGACAAAAATTCTGAATAGTCAAATCATAAATTTATGATGACTAACAGAAAATTGCTACATTTGCAAAATGCTTACAATAGCACTTAATACGCTAATAACTGATTAGCGATCGCACCTAGTGGCTTCCTACAGTTAGCCTGGCTCTGATACCAAGGTTGTCATGACCGGATTTCCAATAAAACATTTATTGAAAAACCGACCATTTTAGCAGACCAGTAAAGAAGAATCCTCCTTACTTGCAGACAAATCCTTGATACAGAAATCCAGAAGTACTAAATATTATACAAGGTTGAGCTAAGGCTGCTCAACAATTTATTACAAGCACGCCGATATTATACATAAAGGCGGATATGACACAAAGGGGGTATGGTGGCATAACTACTGACTCGTAATAAAGGTGGTGGTGGATATGTCACAGTGAAGTGGGTGACATGACTCCAAAATCTTACAGCTCATCGAGCGTTGGAGTGAGGCTCGATGAATTTATTTGGGTAGCGGAAGCATATATAATACAAGTGGCCAAATCCAGGATCGCACGGGACTGACTGGGACTCCTCTAGGCGTCGGAATCGCTATCGAACTCTTCATCCATAAGATTGCCTTCTCAACATCTGGCCAAATCAACAAGCCAGGTGAGTACTTTGAATGTACTCGTTAGACAATTTGGACATAAGATATAACAAATGCAAACATGATGCACATGAGCAGATTAGTAATGCACACTCCGATAATAAATTTGCACTGCACGATAAATAAAAGGAAGTCAGGCGGTAGTCCTCCCGAAATCCCAATAAAATAGCTGAAGACCGATTGGGTGTCTGAAGCGACGCCTCGAAAGGTAAAAATAAAGTAACATGTCGCAGTCGGGCATTAGGGCGACACCACATAAAGGGCTTATATGGAATGTAAATGATAGTGCGTGCCATAGTCGGACGTCTAAGCGACATCTCGAAAATGGCTTATAAATGAAGTATATAACAAGGATGCCACAGTCGGACGTCTGAGCGACATCACATAAAGGGCTTATATCCAAAGTAAATAACAAGAATGCCACAGTCGGATGTCTGAGCGAGATCACATAAAGGGCTTATATCAAAAGTAAATAACAAGAATGCCCCAGTCGGATGTCTGAGCGACATCGCATAAAGGGCTTATATCAAAAGTAAATAACAAGAATGCTCTTCAATCAAATTTAAAGAATTCCTTAAAGCAAGGATATAAGTTTTGTCATCTTTGTTCAACTCTTCAATCAAACACTTAGAATTCCTTAAAGATTTATCATAGAGGTTTTCAATGACAATACTCTTGGGAACAAATTTAAAGAATTCATTCTTGCCAAAGGGATCTCTTATAACTTCAATAAAATCCGGATGGATACTAATCATCTTAAGATCCTCTTTACTAGAATTTGCACCCTTGCTCTTAGTAACTTGGGTAATCTTGTGATGTCTACTACACAACCTTCTTCTAGTAGACGTTGTGTCATGACCTGATTTTCAGTAAAACATTTATTGAAAAACCGACCATTTTATCAGACCAGTAAAGAAGAATCCTCCTTACTGGCAGACAAATCCTTGATACAGAAATCCAGAAGTACTAAATATTATACAAGGTTGAGCTAAGGCTCCTCAACAATTTATTACAAGAACGCCGATATTATACATAAAGGCGGATATGACACAAAGGGGGTATGGTGGCATAACTACTGACTCGTAATAAAGGTGGTGGTGGATTATGTCACAGTGAAGTGGTGACATGACTCCAAATCTTACAGCTCATCAAGCGCCGGAGTGAGGCTCGATGATTTTATTGGGGTAGCGGAAGCGTATATAATACAAGTGACCAACTCCAGGATCGCACGGGACTGACTGGGACTCCTCTAGGCGTCGGACTCGCTATCGTATCTTCATCCATAAGATCGCCTTTGTCAACATCTGGCCAAATCAACAAGCCAGGTGAGTACTTTGAATGTACTCGCAAGACAGTTTGGACATAAGATATAACAAATGCAAACATGATGCACATGAGCAGATTAGTAATGCACACAAAGTAATAAATTAGCACTGCACGATAAATGAAAGGAAGTCAGACGGTAGCCTCCCGAAATCCCAATAAAATAGCTGAAGACCGATCGGGTGTCTGAAGCGACGCCTCGAAAGGTAAAAATAAATTAACATGTCGTAGTCGGGCGTCAGGGCGACACCACATAAAGGGCTTATATGGAATGTAAATGATAGTGCGTGCCATAGTCGGACGTCTAAGCGACATCTCGAAAATGGCTTATAAATGAAGTATATAACAAGGATGCCACAGTCGGACGTCTGAGCGACATCACATAAAAGGCTTATATCCAAAGTAAATAACAAGAATGCCACAGTCGGATGTCTGAGCGAGATCACATAAAGGGCTTATATCAAAAGTAAATAACAAGAATGCCACAGTCGGATGTCTGAGCGACATCGCATAAAGGGCTTATATCAAAAGTAAATAACAAGAATGCCACAGTAGGATGTCTAAGCGACATCGCATAAAGGGCTTATATCAAAAGTAAATAACAGGAATGCCACAGTCGGACGTTTGAGCGACATCACATAAAGGGCTTATATTTCGTCAGTCGAATTCAAGTAGCTCATGAAAGTAACATCATCCCAAGGAATGCTTGGTACATAATAATAAACTGGTTAGTCCATTCATAAGAATAACATTCCGCGGGGTTTACCATTCCTGGTTTCATGCTCACTCTCCGGATACTGTCACTGAGACTGACACGAAGACTGACACTGATGTGATGATCGAGGTCCTTGACCACGGATATGGTTACTTGACTGGTTATGACTCTGTAGAGTTTGTACTCTTTACGCACAGCCAACGGATTTCAGTAGTCACATAGGATTATTTCCATTTACAGTATTTTAGAAGAAACACATCTAACCAGTACACACCCATTCCACATTCCGCTGCCAGGAATCACCCTAGGTAATGTTCAAGAAAAACTTTAAGACAGGGAGGCCAAAACCTTGAATAGCATGGGATCAAATTTATATCGCGCGCTCTAAGGGGTGCCCCCCTCTCGGTCCCAACCAGAAACACCCATGCCCCCTGACCGGATGACGGGCTTTAATCTAGGGCCATGGAACCCTCATCACGGCCCCTCTATTTGGCGTGTACAAGGAAAGAGGTTTTCAACTTACTAAACCGTATCCTTTGCAGAAAACATGTGGTAGCACGGAAGGGAACAAGACTTGATCCATGTTGATACTGGTGTTACACGGTTGACAAAAGGCTGGCATGCTTCAACAATACCAGCTTACAACCTATCATGCCACCACATGACCAGGTTATCTCACCATCATAAGGACACATCAAACTTCGACGCTGACTTGTAGCTTGCCTTGCATAAAATATAACATTCCCTAATGCTTATGTAAACATGCCATGAGGAAACTACTCAAGCAAACATGCAAAACACTCATCATATCAAAGGTTCAAACATGCTTGCCTGCTTCGGAGTAGTCGGAGTCTAGCTCGGTGAAGTTTGCGGTTCCGTCACCTCCTTCGGTATCTACGGTATAAAAGAAATTGGATACTAACGTAAATACTGTGTGTGCATAAAATTGTTTCCAAATATTTTTCAAATAAATACGATAAAAAACTAGATAGAAAAATAAAGATTACAGAACAAGAATCAACTCAAAATCATCTTTTATTTAAAAGTTATTAAGGTTTTAGTCCAGGGACTAATCTGTGATGAAACAGAATCTTTCCAGGGGCTAGTTTAGAAACATAGAAAACGCTTCGGTTGGAATACGCCTTCCAGAGTAGAAAACACATACGGGCCGAAGGCGCCAACAGAAAACGGTTTGAATAGAAGGGGAGAGGCTGACGAGGGGGTCCAACCCGTCAGGTTTAAAAATCAAAACAGAGTCCACCGGCGCCCGTGGCTTGCGGTGGTCACCGTCGTCGATCCACGGCGAGGTAGGGGGAGGGGATGGTACCTACGGACTCATGGAGCTCCCCCGTGTCTGTGGGTGGTGGAGGTGGTCGTCGGCGAGCACCACGTCGACGGCAGCGTCCACTCCGGCGGACGGTGGTTCGGGCGGTGATGGATCTCGCAGAGGAGGGCTGCAAACATCAAATTGGGGCTCGGGTTAGAAGAGTGGGTGCACTAGGAGGCTGCTGGCAAGGTTTGGGAGGCGGGGGTGCCCTCACCAGAGAGAACCTTGCCGGAGCCCGAAGCGGATCGGGGAGGCCGGAGTCAGGGAAGAAGGCTCTCCCGAGGCCTGCTGATGAGCGTGGCGAGGTTCTGAGGCGAGGAGGGGGGGTACTGGGTCGAGAATGAGCTCGGGGCCTCCTTTTATAGCTGGCCCAAGGCGGTTGCCGAGGACGAGATTTCTCCAGCGAGCGATTACGATGAGGCAGTGGTCGGGCAGGAGGTTTAGGTGACTGGGCAGCTGCGGTTGGTCCACTGGCTCCATACAACGGCTAACCTTGGTCGGATTTGATTTGCTCCCGTGGTTTCGACGGAACGTCCTCACAGGCCATGGTGACTGTGCTGCAGCATGCACGGGGAAGAGGACGGCCACGCGGAGGCTTCTGGTGGTTTAGGCAGTGCTGGACGGCACCGTATGGCAGGGCGGGTTCCTGCTAACCGCCACGGGCGGCTCTGCCACCGCGAAAGATGTCGGCGTTGGTGAGACACATCACCACTGATGCTTGCGCCCGTCCAAACGACCGTGCGGCGCACTAGATAAGAAGGAGGAGCAGGGAGCAAGGCGCCAACGCGTGCACTGGCGAGATTGACGCTGCATTTCTATAGAAAACGACACTGTCTCTGAACTGAAACACTGAATTTTCTGAATTTGAACAGAAACAGTGCACATCAACTGTTTGACGAAATGTTTTGAGCACGTGAAAAAAAATTCTGGTGCTGGGACTTGGTGAAGTGGTCTCTTGATGCATCTAGAGGCTGCCTGATTTATCTCAAATTTTTAGGGGGAGAAAAAGAATGAATATCACCAAAAATGGCAAATCTGGTCCAAACTTGCAGCAAGCAAATTTTGAAATTTTTGAACTGTGGACTAGCAGATCTTGTTGGATCTAGGTTGAGGGTACTAAGGACTAGCCAGAGGAGTTTATTTGGGACCAAGACTCAAAGGAAATCTGGTGGTTCCTTTGTAAATCATCAAGGCCCAAATAAATGACAGAAAATGGTTTTGAGGATAAAATAAATAGAATAAAAACTAAAAGAAGTTGAGACTTGTTGGAATAGGATGCTTGGCTTGACCCAAAGTGGGGAGGTGGGTATTGGAAGAAAATTTTCTACGTAGGCCATGGCAAGAGGATACTTTCTGAATGGGGAATAATAAATCCATAATTCTATTGGAATTATTTTTAATAAAAAGGATTGCAGAAACCTTCCAATGTTATTTGTGTTGAGCCAACACAAGATGAAAAACCCTTAAGACCAAAGATCAAGATTGGGAAGAACCCAAAAAAAATACTTGTCACAAATGAAAATTTTGAGAAGGAGAGTCTTTTAGAAGAAAAAAATTAAATGACCTCCTCCCAATTAAATAAAGAATTTGATAAAAACCAAATCAAAAATTTTGGAGTGTTACACGTTGTTGGGCCTCCAAGTGCAGAGGTTTGTATGACAATAGCAAATTTTCCCCAAGTGGATGACCTAAGGTTTATCAATCCGTGGGAGACGTAGGATGAAGATGGTCTCTCTCAAACAACCCTGCAACCAAATAACAAAGAGTCTCTTGTGTCCCCAACACACCCAATACAATAGTAAATTGTATAGGTGCACTAGTTCGGTGAAGAGATGGTGATACAAGTGCAATATGGATGGTAGATATAGGTTTTTGTAATCTGAAAATATAAAAACAGCAAGGTAACTAATGATAAAAATGAGCACAAATGGTATTGCATTGCTTCGAAACAAGGCCTAGGGTACATACTTTCACTAGTGCAAGTTCTCTCAACGATAATAACATAATCGGATCATATAACTATCCCTCAGCATGCAACAAGGAGTCACACCAAAGTCACTAATAGTGGAGAACAAACGAAGAGCTTATTGTAGGGTATGAAACGACCTCAAAGTTATTCTTTTCGATCAATCCATTGGGCTATCCCTATAAGTGTCACAAACAACCCTAGAGTTCGTAGTAAAATAACACCTTAAGACACAAATCAACCAAAACCCTAATGTCACCTAGATACTCCAATGTCACCTTAAGTATCCGCGGGTATGATTATACGATATGCATCACACAATCTCAGATTCATCTATTCAACTAACACAAAGAACTTCAAAGAGTGCCCCAAAGTTTCTACCGAAGAGTCAAGACGAAAACGTGTGCCAACCCCTATGCATAAGTTCACAAGGTCACAGAACTCGCAAGTTGATTACCAAAACATACATCAAGTGGATCACGTGAATATCCCATTGTCACCACAGATAAGCACATGCAATACATACATCAAGTCTTCTCAAATCCTTAAAGACTCAAACCGATAAGATAACTTCAAAGGGAAAACTCAATTAATGACAAGGAGATAGAGGGGGAGAAACATCATAAGATCCAACTATAATAGCAAAGCTCGTGGTACATCAAGATCGTGCCATGTCAAGAACACGAGAAAGAGAGAGAGATATCAAACACATAGCTACTGGTACAAACCCTCAGCCTCAAGGGTGAACTACTCCCTCCTCGTCATGGAGAGCATCGGGATGATGAAGATGGCCACCGGAGAGGGATTCCCCCCTCCGGCAGAGTGCCGGAACGGGTCTAGATTGGTTTTCGGTGGTTACAGAGGCTTGTGGTGGTGGAACTCCCGATCTAGGTTATGTTCTAGAAGTTTGAGCATATATAAGAGGTTTTGGCATCGGGAATGAGTCAGGGGGTCACCGAGGCGGCCACGAGATAGGGGGGCATGCCCCCACCCTCGTGGTGGCTTCGGGGCTCTTCTGGCCCATCTCCGGTACTCCGTGGGCTTCTTCTGGTCCAAAAATGATATGCATGAAATTTCACGTCAATTGGACTCCGTTTGGTTTTCCTTTTCTGCGATACTCAAAAACAAGGAAAAAAAGAGAAACTGGCACTGGGCTCTAGGTTAATAGGTTAGTCCCAAAAATCATATAAATGCATATAAAACATACAAGGTTTATAATATAATAGCATGAACAATCAAATATTATAGATACGTTGGAGACGTATGAAGCATCCCCAAGCTTAATTCCTGCTCGTGCTCAAGTAGGTAAATGATAAGAAACAGAATTTTTGATGTGGAATGCTACCTAACATATTTTTCAATGTAATTCTCTTTATTGTGGCATGAATATTCATATCCATAAGATTCAAGACAAATGTTTAATATTGACATAAAAATAATAATACTTCAAGCATACTAACAAAGCAATCATGTCTTCTCAAAATAACATGGCCAAAGAAAGCTTATCCCTACACAATCATATAGTCTGGCTATGCTCCATCTTCATCACACAAAATACTCAAATCATGCACAACCCCGATGACAAGCCAAGAAATTGTTTCATGCTTTAGTATTCTCAAACTTTTTAAACTTTCACACAATACATGAGCGTGAGCCATGGACATAACACTCTGGCTATGCTCCATCTTCATCACACAAAATACTCAAATCATGCACAACCCCGATGACAAGCCAAGCAATTGTTTCATGCTTTAGTATTCTCAAACTTTTTAAACTTTCACACAATACATGAGCGTGAGCCATGGACATAACACTATAGGTGGAATAGAGTGGTGGTTGTGGAGAAGACAAAAAGGAGGAAGATGGTCTCACATCAACTAGGCGTATCAACGGGATATGGATATGCCCATCAATAGATATCAATGTGAGTGAGTAGGGATTGCCATGCAACGGATGCCCTAGAGCTATAAGTGTATGAAAGCTCAAAAAGAAACTATGTGGGTCTGCATCCAACTCGCTTGCTCACGAAGACCTAGGGCATTTTGAGGAAGCCCATCATTGGAATATACAAGCCAAGTTCTATAATGAGAGATTCCCACTAGTATATGAAAGTGACAACATAGGAGACTCTCTATCATGAAGATCATGGTGCTACTTTGAAGCACAAGTGCGGTAAAAGGATAGTAGCATTGCCCCTTCTCTCTTTTTCTCTCATTTTTTTTTGTTTTTTTGGGGCCTTCTCTTTTTTTTATGGCCTCTTTTTTCGTATTTTTTTATTTTTCATCTGGAGTCTCATCTCGACTTATGGGGGAATCATAGTCTCCATCATCCTTTCCTCACATGGGACAATGCTCTAATAATGATGACTATTACACTTTTATTTACTTACAACTCAAGAATTACAACTCGATACTAAGAACAAGATATGACTCTATATGAATGCCTCCGGCGGTGTACTGGGATGTGCAATGAATCAAGAGTGACGTGTATGAAAGAATTATGAACAGTGGCTTTGCCACAAATACGATGTCAACTACCTAATCATGCAAAGCAATATGACAATGATGAAGCGTGTCATAATAAACGGAACGGTGGAAAGTTGCATGGCAATGTATCTCAGAATGGCTATGGAAATGCCATAATAGGTAGGTATGGTGGCTGGTTTGAGGAAGGTAAATGGTGGGTTTATGGTACTAGCGAAATTTGCGCGGTACTAGAGAGGCTAGCCATGGTGGAAGGGTCAGAGTGTGTATAATCCATGGACTCAACATTAGTAATAAAGAACTCACATACTTATTGAAAAAATCTATTAGTTATCGAAACGAAGTACTACACGCATGCTCCTAGGGGGATAGATTGGTAGGAAAAGACCATCTCTCGTCCCCGACCGCCACTCATAAGGAAGACAATCAATAAATAAATCATGCTCCGACTTCATCACATAACGGTTCACCATAGGTGCATGCTACGGGAATCACAAACTTTAACACAAGTATTTCTCAAATTCACAACTACTCACTAGCATGACTCTAATATCACCATCTTCATATCTCAAAACAATCATCAAGTATCAAACTTGTTATAGTATTCAATGCCCTTTATATGAAAGTTTTTATTATACCCATCTTGGATGCCCATCATATTAGGACTATTTTCATAACCAAAGCAAACTACCATTCTGTTCTAAAGACTCTCAAAATAATATAAGTGAAGCATGAGAGTTCATCTATTTCTTCAAAATAAACCCACCGCCGTGCTCTAAAAGGATAAAAGTGAAGCACTAGAGCAAATGACAAACTACTCCGAAAGATATAACTGAAGATCAATGAGTAGTTGAATAATTATGTAACTATGTGAAGACTCCCTAACATTTAAGAATTTTAGATCTTGGTATCTTATTCAAACAGCAATCAAAGCAAAATAAAATAAAATTATGCTCTAAGCAAAACACATATCATGTGGTGAATAAAAATATAGCTCCAAGTAAAGTTACCGATGAATGAAGACGAAAGAAGAGATGCCATCTGGGGCATCCCCAACCTTAGGCTCTTGGTTGTCCTTGAATATTACCTTGGGGTGCCTTGGGCATCCCCAAGCTTAGTCTCTTGCCACTCCTTATTCCATAATCCATCGAATTTTTACCCAAAACTTGAAAACTTCACGACACAAAACTTAACAGAAAACTCGTAAGCTCCGTTAGTATAAGAAAAAAAAATCACCACTTAGGTACTGTTGTGAACTCATTCTAAATTCATATTGGCGTAATATGTACTGTATTCCAACTTCTCTATGGTTCATACCCTCCGATACTACTCATAGATTCCTCAAAATAAGCAAACAAGACAATGAAAACAGAATCTGTCAAAAACTGAACAGTCTGTAGTAATCTGTATCATTCGAATACTTCTGTCACTCCAAAAATTCGGAAATAAATTGGTGGACCTTAGGAATTTGTCTATTAATCATCTGCAAAAAGAATCAACCTAAACGCACTCTGCAATAAAAAAAATGGCAGCTAATCTCGTGAGCGCAAAAGTTTCTGTTTTTTACAGCAAGATCGCAAAGACTTCACCCAAGTCTTCCCAAAGGTTCTACTTGGCACAAACACTAATTAAATAAAAAAACCACATCTAAACAGAGGATATATGAATTATTTATATTACTAAACAGGAGCAAAAAGCAAATAACAAAAATAAAATTGGGTTGCCTCCCAACAAGCGCTATCGTTTAACGCCCCTAGCTAGGCATGATGCTCACATAAAAGATAAGAATTGAAACATAACGGGAGCATCATGAAGCATATGACAAACACATCTAAGTCTAATCCACTTCCTATGAATAGAGATTTTTTGAGCAAACAACTTGTGGGAACAAGAATCAACTTGCATAGGAAGGTAGAACAAGCAAATCTTCAAGATTTTCAACACATAGAGAGGAAACTTGATATTATTGCAATTCCTACAAGCATATGTTCCTCCCTCATAATAATTACATGTAGGATTATAAACAAATTCAACAATATAGCTATCACAAAACATGTTCTTAACACGGTCCACATGTATGCAAAGTTGACACTCTTCCAAAATAGTGGGATTAACATTAACTAAAGTCAGGACCTCTCCAAACCCAATTTCATAATTATCACAATAAGATTCAACACCCTCCAAAATAGTGGGATCATTACTTCCTAAAGTTGACACTCTTCCAAACCCAGTTTCATCAATATAATCATCATAAATAGGAGGAATGCTTTCATCATAATAAATATTCTCATCAAAACTTGGAGGACTAAAAATATCGTATTCATCAAACATAGCATCCCCAAGCTTGTGGCTTTGCATATCATTAGCATCATGGATATTCAAAGGATTCATACTAACAACATTGCAACCATGCTCATCATCCAAAGATTTAGTACCAAACATTTTAATGCATTCTTCTTCTAACACTTTGGCACAATTATCGGAATCCTTATTTTCACGAAAGACATTAAAAAGATGAAGCATATGAGGCAACCTTAATTCCATTTTTGTAGTTTTATTTTATAGACTAAACTAGTGATAAAACAACAAACTAAAAGATTCAATTGCAAGATCTAAAGATATACCTTCAAGCACTAACCTCCCCGGCAACGGTGCCAGAAAAGAGCTTGATGTCTACTACATAACCTTCTTGTAGACGTTGTTGGGCCTCCAAGTGCAGAGGTTTGTAGGACAGTAGCAAATTTCCCTCAAGTGGATGACCTAAGGTTTATCAATACATGGGAGGCATAGGATGAAGATGGTCTCTCTCAAACAACCCTGCAACCAAATAACAAAGAGTCTCTTGTGTCCCCAAAAACCCAATACAATAGTAAATTGTATAGGTGCACTAGTTCGGCGAAGAGATGGTGATACAAGTGCAATATGGATGGTAGATATAGGTTTTTGTAATCTGAAAAATATAAAAACAGCAAGGTAAATAATGATAAAAATGAGCACAAACGGTATTGCAATGCTTCGAAACAAGGCCTAGGGTTCATACTTTCACTAGTGCAAGTTCTCTCAATAATAATAACATAATCGGATCATATAACTATCCCTCAACATGCAACAAAGAGTCACTCCAAAGTCACTAATAGCGGAGAACAAACGAAGAGATTATTGTAGGGTACGAAACCACCTCAAAGTTATTCTTTCCGATCAATCCATTGGGCTATTCCTATAAGTGTCACAAACAGCGCTAGAGTTCATAGTAAAATAACACCTTGAGACACAAATCAACCAAAACCCTAATGTCACATAGATACTCCAATGTCACCTCAAGTATCTATGGGTATGATTGTACGATATGTATCACACAATCTCAAATTCATCTATTCAACCAACACAAAGAACTTCAAAGAGTGCCCCAAAGTTTCTCCCGAAGAGTCAAGACGAAAACGTGTGCCAACCCCTATGCATAAGTTCACAAGGTCACAGAACTCGCAAGTTGATCACCAAAACATAGATCAAGTGGATCACATGAATATCCCATTGTCACCACAGATAAGCACATGCAAGACATACATCATGTGTTCTCAAATCCTTAAAGACTCAATCGGATAAGATAACTTCGAAGGGAAAATTCAATTAATCACAAGGAGATAGAGGGGGAGAAAAATCATAAGATCCAACTATAATAGCAAAGATCGCGGTACATCAAGATCGTGCCATATCAAGAACACGAGAGAGAGAGAGAGATCAAACACATAGCTACTGGTACATACCCTCAACCCTGAGGGTGAACTACTCCCTCCTCATCATGGAGAGCCCCGGGATGATGAAGATGGCCACCGGAGAGGGATTCCCCCCTCCCGTAGGGTGCCGAAACGGGTCTAGATTGGTTTTCGGTGGCTAAAGAGGCTTGCGGCGACGGAACTCCCAATCTAGGTTATGTTCTGGAAGTTTGGGTATATATAAGAGGTTTTGGCATCGGGAACAAGTAAGAGGGGTCCCCAAGGCGGCCACGAGATAGGGGCGCGCCCTGCTACCTCTTGAGCACTGCGTTGGTTTATCCTTGAAGAGGAAAGGGTGATGCAGTAAAGCAGCGTAAGTATTTACCTCAGTTTTTGAGAACCAAGGTATCAATCCAGTAGGAGACCACGCGCGAGTCAACTCGTACCTACACAAATAAATAAGAACCTCGCAACTAACGCGATAAAGGGGTTGTCAATCCCTTCACGGCCACTTGCAAGAGTGAGATCTGGTAGAGATGATAACAATAAGATAAATATTGTTGGTATTTTTATGATATAGATTGGAAGTAAAGATTGCAAAATAAAGTAGATTGGAAACTTGTATAATGGAGAATAGACCCGGGGGCCATAGGTTTCACTAGTGGCTTCTCTCAAGAAAGCATAAGTATTACGGTGGGTGAACAAATTACTGTCGAGCAATTGATAGAAAAGCGAATAACTATGAGAATATCTAGGCATGATTATGTATATAGGCATCACGTCCGAGACAAGTAGACCGAAACGATTCTACATCTAGTACTATTACTCCACACATCGACCGCTATCCAGCATGCATCTAGAGTATTAAGTTCATAAGAACAGAGTAACGCCTTAAGAAAGATGACATGATGTAGAGGGATAAACTCATGCAATATGATGTAAACCCCATCTTTTTATCCTCGATGGAAACAATACAATACGTGTCGGTTCCCTTTCTGTCACTGGGATCGAGCAGCGCAAGATTGAACCCAAAGCTGAGCACTTCTCCCATTGCAAGAAAGATCAATATAGTAGGCCAAACCAAACTGATAATTGAAAGAGACTTGCAAAGATAAACCAATCATACATAAAAGAGTTCAGAGGAGATTCAAATATTGTTCATAGATAAACTTGATCATAAACCCACAATTCATCGGATCTCGACAAACACACCGCAAAAGTAGATTACATCGAATAGATCTTCAAGAGAATTGAGGAGAACTTTGTATTGAGATCCAAAGAGAGAGAAGAAGCCATCTAGATACTATCTATGGACCCGAAGGTCTGAAGTAAACTACTCACACATCATAAGAGGGGCCATGGAGTTGATGTACAGGCCCTCCGTGATCAATGCCCCTTCCGGCGGAGCTCTGGAAAAGGCCCCAAGATGGGATCTCTTTGGTACAGAAGGTTGAGGCAGTGGAAATAGGGTTTCGTAGTGCTCCTGGATGTTTGCGGGGTATATGGATATATATAGGAGGAAGAAGTACGTCGGTCGATCAACGAGGGGCCCACGAGGGTGGAGGGTGTGCCCAGTGGGGTGGGCGCGCCCCTGCCTATTGGCCGCCTCGTTGATTGGTTGACATCCACTCCAAGTCTCCTGGATCATGTTTGTTCCAAAAATAACGCTCCCGAAGGTTTCATTCCGTTTGGACTCCGTTTGATATTCCTTTTCGGCGAAACTCTAAAATAGGCAAAAAATAGCAATTTGGGCTGGGCCTCCGGTTAATAGGTCAGTCCCAAAAATAGTATAAAAGTGTAGAAATAAGCCCCTTAACATCCAAAATATTAAATCATGCAAAACCCCGATGACAAGCCAAGCAATTGTCTCATACTTTTGATGTTCTCAAAAATTTTCATTCTTGACGCAATATATGAGCGTGAGCCATGGATATATCACTATGGTGGAATAGAATGGTGGTTGTGGAGAAGACAAAAAAGGAGAAGATAGTCTCACATCAACTAGGCGTATCAATGGGCTATGGAGATGCCCATCAATAGATATCAATGTGAGTGAGTTGGGATTGCCATGCAACGGATGCACTAGAGCTATAAGTGTATGAAAGCTCAACAAAAGAAACTAAATGGGTGTGCATCCAACTTGCTTGCTCATGAATACCTAGGGAAATTTGAGGAAGCCCATCATTGGAATATGCAAGCCAAGTTCTATAATGTAAAATTCCCACTAGTTTATGAAAGTGACAACATAGGAGACTCTCTATCATGAAGATCATGGTGCTACTTTGAAGCACAAGTGCGGTAAAAGGATAGTAACATTGTCCCTTCTCGCTTTTTCTCTCATTTTATTTATTTATTTGGGCCTTCTTTATTTTTTCCCTTTTTGGCCTCTTTTCTCTTTTCTTTTTTTCGTCCGGAGTCTCATCCCTACTTGTGGGGGAATCATAGTCTCCATCATCCTTTCCTCACTGGGACAATGCTCTAATAATGATGATCATCACACTTCCTTTTACTTACAACTCAAGAATTACAACTCAATACTTAGAACTAAATATGAATCTATGTGAATGCCTCTGGCGGTGTACCGGGATAATGAATCAAGAGTGACATGTATGAAAGAATTATCAACGGTGGCTTTGCCACAAATACAACGTCAACTACATGATCATGCAAAGCAATATGACAATGATGAAGCGTGCCATAATAACGGAACGGTGGAAAGTTGCATGGCAATATGTCTCGGAATGGCTATGGAAAGGCCATAATAGGTAGGTATGGTGGTTGTTTTTAGGAAGGTATATGGTGGGTTTATGGTACCGGCGAAAGTTGCGCGGTACTAGAGAGGCTAGCAAATGTGGAGAGGGTGCGTATAATCCATGGACTCAACATTACTCATAAAGAACTCACATCTTATTGCAAAAATCTATTAGTTATCGAAACAAAGTACTACGCGCATGCTCCTAGGGGGATAGATTGGTAGGAAAAGACCATCGCTCGTCCCCGACCGCCACTCATAAGGAAGGCAATCAATAAATAAATCATACTCCGACTTCATCACATAACGGTTCACCATACGTGCATGCTACGGGAATCACAAACTTCAACACAAGTATTTATCAAATTCACAACTACTCAACTAGCATGACTCTAATATCACCATCTCCATATCTCAAAACAATCATCAAGTATCAAACTTCTCTTAGTATTCAATGCACTTATATGAAATTTTTTATTACACCTAAAAGCAAATTTCCATGATGTTCTAAAGGACTCTCAAAATAATATAAGTGAAGCATGAGAGATCAATTATTTCTATAAAATAAAACCACCACCGTGCTCTAAAAGATATAAGTGAAGCACTAGAGCAAAAATTATATAGCTCAAAAGATATAAGTGAAGCACATAGAGTATTCTAATAAATTCTAATTCATGTGTCTCTATCTCAAAAGGTGTGTATAGCAAGGATGATTGTGGTAAACCAAAAAGCAAAGACTCAAATCATACAAGACGCTCCAAGCAAAACACATATCATGTGGCGAATAAAAATACAGCTCCAAGTAAAGTTACCGATGAACGAAGACAAAAGAGGGGATGCCTTCCAGGGCATCCCCAAGCTTAGGCTTTTTGGTGTCCTTGTATTTTACCTTGGGGTGCCATTGGGCATCCCAAAGCTTAGTCTCTTGCCACTCCTTGTTCCATAATCCATCAAATCTTTACCCAAAACTTGAGAACTTCACAACACAAAACTTAACAGAAAAATCTCGTGAGCTCCGTTAGCGAAAGAAAACAAAACACCACTTCAAGGTACTGTAATGAACTCATTATTTATTTATATTGGTGTTAAACCTACTGTATTCCATCTTCTCTATGGTTTATAAACTCTTTTACTAGCCATAGATTCATCAAAATAAGCAAACAACACACGAAAAACAGAATCTGTCAAAAACAGAACAATCTGTAGTAATCTGTAACTAATGCAAACTTATGGAACCCCAAAAATTCTAAAATAAATTTATGGACGTGAGGAATTTATCTATTAATCATCTGCAAAAAGAATTAACTAAATATCTGTAACGCCCTCAATGCGGCTATATCTCCTACGTGTCGAAGCACGACTTAGAGGCATAACTGCATTGAAAGCAATGTCGCAAGTAAGGTAATCTTCACAACAACCCATGTAAATATATAAAAGGGGAAAGGATACATAGTTGGCTTACACTCGCCACGTCACACAAATACATGAATAACATTACAATCATCCAATACACTCATGGTCCGGCTACGGTACCAAAATAAAGATCAACCCCTACATGCGACACGGTCCCCGATCGCCCCAACTGGGCACCACTACTGATCATCTGGGAAAGACACATAGTAACGACGAGAGTCTTCATCGAACTCCCACTTGAGCTCAAGCGCATCGTCTGGAGCGGTATCATCGGTCCCTGCATCTGGTTTGGAAGTAATCTGTGAGTCACGGGGACTCAGCAATCTCGCACCCTCGCGATCAAGACTATTTAAGCTTATAGGTAAGACAAGGTATGGTGTGGAGCTGCAGCAAGCGACTAGCATATATGGTGGCTAACATACGCAAATGAGAGCGAGAAGAGAAGACGAAAGCACGGACGAACAACTATGATCAAGAAGTGATCCTAGAACAACCTACGTCAAACATTACTCCAACACCGTGTTCACTTCCCGGACTCCGCCGAGAAGAGACCATCACGGTTACACACGCGGTTGGTGCATTTTAATTAAGTTAAGTTTGATGTTATCTACAATCGGACATTAACAAATTCCCATCTGCCCATAACCGTGGGCATGGCTTTTGAAAGTTCAAATCCCTGCAGGGGAGTCCCAACTTAGCCCATCACAATCTCTCACGGTCAATGAAGGATATTCCTTCTCCCGACACATTCCAATCAGGCTCGGCATCCCGGTTACAAGAAATCCTCGACAATGGTAAAACTAAACCAGCAACACCACCTAGATGTGCCGACAAATCCCGATAGGATCTGCACATATCTCGTTCTCAGGGCACACCAGATGAGAAAGACGTCGGGTAGGCTAGCCCAGAGTTGCCCCTGGTAGCCCCGGACATCGCTCAGTTGGACCAACACTTAGAGAAGCACTGGCCCAGGGGGGGTTAAAATAAAGATGACCCTTGAGTCCGCAAAACCCAAGGGAAAAGGCTAGGTGGCGAATGGTAAAACCAATGTTGGGCATTGCTGGAAGAGTTTTATTCAAGGCAAACTGTCAAGGGGTTCCCATTATAACCCAACTGCGTAAGGAACGCAAAATCCGGGAACATAACACCGATATGACGGAAACTAGGGCGGCAAGAGTGGAACAAAACACTAGGCATAAGACCGAGCCTTCCACCCTTTACCAAGTATATAGGTGCATTAAGATAACAAGATAATATAGTGATATCCCAACAATAAACAATGTTCCAACAAGGAACGATCTCCAATCTTCACCTGCAACTAGCAACGCTATAAGAGGAGCTGAGCAAAGCGGTAACATAGCCAATCAATGGTTTGCTAGGAAATGGTGGGTTAGAGGTTTGACATGGCAATTTGGGAGGCATGATAAGCAAGTGGTAGGTATCGTAGCATAGGCATAGCAAAAGAGCGAGCATCTAGCAAGCAAAGATAGAAGTGATTTCGAGGGTATGATCATCTTGCCTGCAAAGTTGTCAGAGTTGACTTGATCCTTGTAAGCGAACTCAACGGGCTCCTCGTTCACGAACTCGTCTCCCGGCTCTACCCAAACAAGAACAACAAGCAAACGGAACACAATCAACCACGTGCAATGCCCAAACAACATGATGCAAACATGGTATGCTATGCGGGATGCGGTATGTGATGCATATGCAAGATTTGACAAGGAATGACTGAACCTAGCCTCAACTTGGAAATCCAAGAGTGCCACTGGAAAGGTGAGGTGATTTCAGTTGAAATCGATATAAAGATCACCGGAATTGGATGCACGGTTTGGAAATGGCAAGCAAAACAAATATGGCACCGGTCTACGATAATCAGCAAGTGACCACCTAAATGCATCAAGATAAATATGCTACAACACTCAAACATGGCAACAAAATACATGGGAGGGATCCACTTACGAAGCTTGACAAAATATGAACAATTAGCTACGGCTAATTCATCCATTAACAGGTTCAAACAAGCATGGCAAAAGTGCAAATGATAACAGGTTTCAGACTTAGTGAAATTAGCACAAGTCTGGAATTTATCATCAGGAAGCACACTTTAGAGCATGAAAACTACATGCTACAAGAACTTAACATGGCAAAGCAAGGCATGACATGAAGCTACTCAAAGCACGTAACAGAAGTCCCTTAGTGACCTTGAGCCAAAAGGGATCATAAAATACAATTGCAAGCATGTGAACATGGCAAAAACATAAACAGATCCCAGACTTAGTGAAAAACTGGAGCATGCAAATTAGTTAACGAGTAGGCATGTTTACGAGCTCGATGCACTTACTACAGAGCATGGCATGACAAACTAATCATACACCCATCAAGAAAACATAGCATAGAATCTAGATATGGCAAGAACAACATCATAGCATGCACGGATCAATAGCAACATCCTCGGCAAAATCGCTAATCATGTCAACAATCTTCCATGATTCACTTAATAGCAAAAGTAGAGCTCGATTGACTCAAGCTAGGATGCTCCATAATTGCAAAAAAAGACATGGATGGATAAAGCACAACAATATTAATAAAACATCCTTAGTTATCATCCTCAAAACAGGCACGGATCACTAGGAAACAACATGAACATATGGCATAACAACAAAAACAGGACAAGGACTTAGTGAAAAACTAAGTCCCTGAAATCAGCATTACCGATTACGCTACTTTGCAAGCTTGTGCTAGTCACCACAAATATCAAAAAAATACATGGCAAGCACCTCTGTAAACATGGCATGGCATATAACAAAACACATGTAGAGCTCAGGAACATAGCATGCACACATTAAACATGGCAAAAATGACAAAAAGTTATTTGATGAAACAGATCTGCCAAATTCATCACATAGCCCTCTTCCAACAGCATTTCAGGCATCAAGATGAGCTCAAATGAAAATAATGCAGTGATATGAAATTATGTACTCGTCCAGACGAACATTTTGATATGCTACACGCGCAAATCGGAGCTACGGAGAGGAAGTTACGACATGTCAAAGTATGCATAAAATATCTGGGAGAGGGAGAAGAAGTCAACCGAGTGGATTTAGGGTTTTCCAGATCTGGCGGTACTGTAGCTGCACGTAGATCGAGGATGGCCAACCGAAGTCGCTGGAGTGTCACCGGATTCGCCGGGGAAGAAGAAGTAGCGGCTGGCAGGATGACGGGGGGCGGCGCGCGGCGGTGGTCCGTGCAGGCGTCGATGCGGAAGACAGCGGTGGTCGGCGCCGGTCTTGGAGTAGAGGACGGCGGTGGTCGGTGCCGGCCTTGGAGCGGATGGCGGCGGCGGGCGGCACCGACGTCGAGGCCCGACGGCGGCGGAGCGGGAGGCCGACGCGGGCGGCGCGGCTCCCTCGCGAGGGACGCAGGCGGCGGGAAGGCGCGGGCCGGGGAGGGCCTGCCCCAGGCCCGAGCGGGCTGCGGCGGCCGGAGTGGAGCCACTTGGCAGATCCTAATTGGCGCAGACGGCAGCGGCGGACTCGTCTGCTCCGCTCCGGACGTGTCCGGCGCGGCGAAGGAGCGGGGAGCTAGGGTAGGGTTGGAAATGACCCGAAATTTCGGGGGAGTGTCTATATTTATAGGTAGGAGGAGCTAGGAAGCTCCAAATGGAGTGCGGTTCTCGGCCACGCGATCGTGATCGAACGACCGAGACGATGGAGAGGGTTTAGGTGGGTTTTGGGCCAAATTGGAAGGGTGTTGGGCTGCAACACAAATGAGGCCTTCTTGGTCCCTCGATTAACCGTTGGAGTATCAAACGAAGTCCAAATGACACGAAACTTGACAGGTGGTCTACCGGTAGTAAACCAAGGCCGCATGGCAAGTCTTGGTCCAATCCGGAAATGTTTAACCCCCACACACGAAAAGAGGTAGAAAGGGGCACCGAAGGAGATAGGAGCGCCGGAATGCAAAACGGACAACGGGGAAAAAGCTCGGATGCATGAGACGAACACGTATGCAAATGCAATGCACATGATGACATGATATGAGATGCATGACAAATACAACAACACACGGAGACAAAAACCCAAGAACGAGGAAAATAAAATAACTTAGGCCGGAAACGGCAAGAGTTGGAGACACATATAAGGTAAATTACACCCGGGGTGTTACAACACTCCACCACTATGAAAGGATCTCGTCCCGAGATCTAGGACTGGAAAAACGCCAGGTACTCAGAATGGATGTGGTCCTCGCGTTCCCAGGTGGCTTCACGGTCGGAATGGTGTGACCACTTGACTTTGAGGAATTTGATTGACTTGTTGCGAGTCTTGCACTCAGTTTCTTCAAGAATAGCAACGGGGTGCTCATGATAAGAAAGGTCTTCTTGGAGATCAATGTCTTCTAAGTTGATGGTGCGGTCAGGGGTCTTGAAGCACCTGCGGAGCTGAGAGACATGGAACACGTCGTGCACATTTGCAAAGTTGGAGAGAAGCTCGAGTTGATAGGCGAGATCGCCTCTCTTGCTGACGATCTTGAAAGGACCCACGTATCTAGGGGCAAGCTTCCCTTTGATACTGAAGCGACGAGTACATTTCATTGGAGAGACGCGGAGGTAAACATGGTCTCTGATCTCGAAATCCAAATCATGATGCTTACTATCATAGTAGCTCTTCTGGCGCGATTGCACTGCTTTGAGATTATTACGAATGACTTTGCACATCTCTTCTGCCTCTGTGATCAAGTCGTTTCCAACAAGTTGGCGTTCACCAGTCTCTGACCAGTTAAGGAGTACGACACTTCCTGCCATAGAGAATTTCAAATGGGGCCTTTCCCGAACTCGCTTGGAAGCTGTTGTTGTAGGAGAACTCGACATATGGAAGACAATCTTCCCACTTCATACCGAAAGAGATGACGCAAGCCCTGAGCATATCTTCGAGGATCTGATTGACACGCTCGACATGGCCGCTAGTTTGAGGATGAAAAGTTGTGCTGAAACGGATGTTGGTGCCCATGGCCTTCTGAAAAGAATCCCAAAACTTCGAGGTGAAGATGCTGCCATGATCTGAGGAAATCAGCTGCGAAATGCCGTGCAGAGAGACAATCCGAGAGGTATAAAGCTCCGCCAATTGAGCTGCAGTGATAGACTCTTTGATAGGAAGGAAATGAGCCACTTTAGTGAGTTTGTCGATGACAACGAAGATAGCATCATTGCCACGCTTGGACTTTGGAAATCCAGTCATGAAGTCCATCTCAATGTGGTCAAACTTCCATTCTGGAATGGCAAGAGGCTGGAGGAGACCAGCTGGTCATTGGTGTTCTACCTTCACTCTTCTGCAGACATCACATTCATTCACGAACTGAGCAATCTCGCGCTTCATTCGAGTCCACCAATATGCCTGCTTGAGGTCCTGGTACATCTTCGTACTCCTAGGGTGGATGGAGAGGAGTGAATTGTGAGCCTCATTCATAATGACTTTACGAAGGTCACCTTTAGGCACAACAATGCGATCCTCGAAGAAGAGAGTATCCTTGTCATCAAGACGATGGCATTTGTACTTGGATTGACTCTTGGCAATCCCAATCTTCACCTTCTTCACCATAGCATCAAGAAGTTGAGCCTCGCGAATCTGATCTTCCAAAGTAGGAGAGACTTGAAGGTTGGCGAGGAAACCTTGAGGAACAACTTGCAGATTGAGTTTGCGGAAAGCTTCACAAAGCTCGGGTTGGTAAGGCTTGAGAATCAGACTGTTGTAGTAAGCCTTCCTACTCAATGCGTCAGCAATTACATTGGCCTTGCCTGGAGTATATTCGATACTCGGATTATACTCTTGAATCATTTCGACCCAATGAGTCTGCCTGAGGTTGAGATTAGGCTGAGTGAAGATGTACTTGAGACTCTTGTGGTCAGTGAAGATGTCCACTTTTCTACCCAATAAGAGATGTCTCCAAGTCAAAAGAGCATGAACAACTGCCGCCAACTCGAGGTCGTGAGTGGGGTAGTTCTTTTCATTGGGCTTCAACTGGCGAGAAGTATAGTCCACAACTTTCTTCTCTTGCATCAACACCGCACCAAGACCTTGAAGGGAAGCATCACAGAAGACCTCGAACGGTTTGGATTCATCAGGAGGAGTCAGAACTGGAGCAGTGACTAATTTCTCTTTCAGGGTGTTGAAAGCGATGTCGCATTCCGGAGACCAAACGTACTTGACGTGCTTCTGGAGAAGGTTGGAAAGCGTCTTTGTGATCTTTGAGAAGTTCTCAACAAACCTTCGACAGTAGCTTGCGAGACCAAGGAAGCTGCGGAGTTGCTTCATGTTCTGAGGTGGTTCCCAATTCACAATTGCAGACACCTTCTCAGGATTCACCGCTATGCCCTTGGCAGAAATGATATGCCCAAGGTAGAGAACCTCATCGAGCCAAAACTCGCACTTTGAAAACTTGGCGTAGAACTGATGTTCTCTAAGCTTATCCAGCACCAAATGCAAGTGCTTGGCATGATCTTCCTTGTTCTTGGAAAAGACCAAAATGTCATTGAGGTAGACAAAGACGAAGTCATTTGTGTAGGCGTTGAAGATGAAGTTCATCATGCGAGAGAATGTCGGAGGAGCGTTGACAAGGCCAAAAGACATGAACCATAGCTTGTTCTGAATGCCGTCTTGGGGATATCTTGCTCGCGAATTCGAATCTGGTGATAACCCGTATGGAGATCAAGCTTGGAGAATACTTTAGCACCTTTGAGTTGTTCGAACAGCTCGTTGATGTTGGGAAGTGGGTACTTGTTCTTTATAGTCTTCTTGTTCAATGGATGGTAGTCAACACAAAGTCGGTCCATTCCATCCTTCTTCTTCACAAAAATAACTCCACAACCCCACGGAGAAGAACTAGGTCGGATGAGACCCATTCGCTCTTGAATATCGAGTTGCTTCTTCAGCTCCTTCAACTCTTCAGGTCCAAGCTTGTAAGGACGTTTGCAAACATGTTTTGTGCTAGGCTCAAGATCGATAACGTATTCAACTGGCCGGGGCGGAGGCATTCCTAGAAGCTCTTCTCGAAAGACATCTTGATATTTGCAAACGACCAGAATTTAAGAGATGGCATCCAATTCACCCTTCTCATTGAGAGAAAACAGACGGATGGTATCATCCCTTGTAGCAAAGACAATTACATCCTCAGACAAATGAATCAATTGAATCTGCCTAGCAGCACAATCAAGCTGAGCCTTGTGCTTAGAAAGCCAGTCCATTCCCAGAATAAGATCAATATCTGAGTTACCAAGGACCATTGGAGAATAAAGAAACTTGTAGTCGCCCAAAGTGATAGTAACATCCAGAGCCATCATTTTGGTGTTCATGAACAAACCCGAAGAAGAAACCGCTATCGGCTTAGGCAAATCAACAGTATGCACATCATGCATGGATGCATAAGGCTTTGATAAAAATGACAAAGATGCACCAGTATAAAAAAGAACTCTTGCGGGAATGTCATTAACAGGAAGGTTACCCATAATCACATCTGGCGAGTCCTCTGCCTGAGCTGCGTTCAACAAGTTGACCTTAGCAGACTTGGGGTTATGCTTGACCATAGCTGTACTTGCCGATCTCACAGGAGGAGGAGGAGGAAGGCGCCTCTGATTGAAGCATTTGTTGGCATAGTGACCCTTCTATTGGCACTTGTTGCACGTGACCTCCAAGAGCGGACGGTGATATGGAGCACTTGATCTTGGAGCTTGAGACGAAGTCTTGTTCTGAAAGCCAGGGTTGGGTGGGTGGGAAGATCCACTGCCACCTTTGCTCTTCTATTGATAAGGCTGACGGAACAGAGGAGGAGGAAGCCAATACTTCTGCTGCTTAGCCACTTGAGTATAGGAAGAAGGAGTTGCATCTCTGACTCACTTCTTGGAAGCATCGCACTTCCGTTGAGCAGTCTCTTGCTTCATTTCCATGTTGTAAAACTCATCGTACTTCTTGGGCTCAAAGAGGACGAGAGCTAGCTGGATTTCTTCTCTGAGACCACCCCTGAACTGGTATATCATGCTCTTCTCGTCAGGGACGTCCTGCTTAGCAAAACGGGCGAGCTTCTGAAACATGATGTTGTACTGGTAAACAGTCATAGTGCCTTGCTTCAAGTTGCGGAATTCCTCACGCTTGCTTTCAACAACTCTCTGAGGAATATGATGAGCTTTGTAGTCTTGACGGAATTCATCCCAGGTAATCACACGGTCTTTGAGTTGGAAGGAGGCGAACTTGAAAAAGTCCTCAGGCCTAACGTTACTGCACTCGAAATGCTTGCATATGTCCACGAGCCAATCATCAGCGTTTGTTGCCTCAACACAATTGCTGAAGGTCTTTGGCTGGTTAGCAAGGAACTGGTTGAGTGTAGCAAACTGATTCTGATTGTTGCCATGGCCCTGGTTCCCTTGGTTGCGCTCTTGAAGAAATTGCATGATCAGCTGCATGTTTGCATTGGTAGCGGCCATCACAGCTTGCCATGCCTCCGGAGGTGGAGGTGGTGGTGGCGGATCAGGATTCGGAGTTGTGCGCGTTGGAGGAGCCATCCTGAAGAGGTTGACATCCATTACCATCTTGACAGACAAATATTGAAGCTGAATCAAACGGGTTGAAATTGCAACATAAAGTCTTCACATCCGAACCAAATGAACGAATGCATTCCAATCGAAATGGTCACATATCCAAAAATTGAGAAGCCACTTAGAATTGAGGTAGAAGAAAAACAACAAGGTACGGAACAAGACCAAATACTTGGTGAGGATTACCCAATCCCAAACCAAATATCCGTGGAAGAAGAACTAGAGCTACAAGAATTCCCACCTATGAAACTCCCGAACCTTTCCGGTCATGCAATCAGGTGTTGGGGATACAAGGGAAGCATAATATCTCACCCAAATCTAGCAAATCCTACATCCAGTTGTATCCATCCTTCAACACATAACCGAGAAACCTTCGGAAATCATTTACCTCAACCTTCGAAAAGCATCCGTTATCCGAGTTATGGCAATACTCCCGAACTCCCGCCCCAGTACTGGGTGGCGTCGAGGTTATCTCACCAACAACTACATAAAAGAGATTTTTGATGTCGGCGAAACTTAGGTATTCTATAATCTCAATGATAAAATTGTGACGACAACACCTCGGAGCTCAACTCCCCAGGATGCTGCCACAACCCCTAAATGACAGGAGGCACCAAGAACAATGTTCTCGTCACAAATCGATCGGAACGATTCCAAGATACCCGCGTGATCCTAATTTTTTTGTGAAATTTGAGAAGAGAAGAGTCAAAACTCTACGTCAGGATGCCTCACCAGAGCGATGAAGGGAATGGGGAGTAAAAAGAATTCCTAACTCTCCGATATATAAAATCCTAAATGACTCAAAACATTTTTCTAGACTCAACAACGCCAACGATTCGATCAAGCAGGGGGCTCCTAAGGTCGAGGAATGCTCTGATTACCAACTTATAACGCCCTCGATGCGGCTATATCTCCTACGTGTCGAAGCACGACTTAGAGGCATAACCACATTGAAAGCAATGTCGCAAGTAAGGTAATATTCACAACAACCCATGTAAATATATAAAAGGGGAAAGGATACATAGTTGGCTTACACTCGCCACGTCCCACACACATAAATAACATCAATATCATTCTCCAATAAAAAAATGGCAGCAATTCTCGTGAGCCCTAAAGTTTCTGTTTTTTACAGCAAGATCAAAAAGACTTTCCCCAAGTCTTCCCAACGGTTCTACTTGGCACAAACACTAATTAAACACAAAAAACAACCAAAACAGAGGCTAGATAAATTATTTATTACTAAACAGGAGCAAAAAGCAAGGAATAAAAATAAAATTGGGTTGCCACCCAACAAGCGCTATCGTTTAACGCCCCTAGCTAGGCATAAAAGCAAAGATAGATCTAGGTATTGCCGTCTTTGGTAGGGCATTCTTCAATGAGACACCTATAATTCTTAGGAGTTTTTTTATTATTTATCAAGCTCCTAGGCACGAAATCAAGAAAATCATTTGTAGCAAAAGGTTCCTTAAGGATAGTGAGAAAGTTGGGGTGAACACTTATGGATTTGAGGTCCGCATTTTCCTTACTAGAAGTTTCACCCTTATTTTTAGGAACATACATCAATTTGGCAATCTTAGCATTAGGAGGAGTGTTTTTTACGGAAGAAAAGGCAGACCCAAGGTTGGTAATAATATCCTCAATTTTATCAATTCTATTGGAATCTTGATCTATCTTTTCATTAACCATAGGTCCCTTTTCTTTAAAAAAATTAAGAGCAACTCCTACCTTAGATCCGTATTGGTAATCTGGTTATGGATCTTTCTATCCAAATTTTCAATTAAATCTACGGTGGCAATTTTATTTTCAATAGTTTCAAGCCAATGCATAACATGTTCCAAAGTTAAAATAGTTCCATTAACCAAAAGAGCTGGTGGTCCAAAAAAATCTATCATAGCATTATAAGAATCAAAAGTATGGCTACCCAAGAAATTTCCTCCGGTAATGGTATCAAGAATATATCTATTCCAAGGGGTGATTCCTACATAAATATTGCAAAGAAGAACGGAAGTAGATTGCTTCCTAGTAGATCTATTTTGAGCATTGCAAATTCTGTACCAAGCATCTTTTAGATTTTCTACCTCCCTTTGTTTAGAATTACGGACCTCATTCTCGGGAGATAAAGGAGTAGATAAAGGACTAGCCATAACGACGAAGCAAGCGGAAAAGAGGCGAATGGAAAGAGAGGGCGAATAAAACAGCAAGGGTGAAGTGGGGGAGAGGAAAACGAGAGGCAAATGGCAAATAATGTAATGCGAAGGATAAGACTTGTGATGGGTACTTGGTATATCTTGACTTGGCATAGATCTCCCCGGCAACGGCGCCAGAAATCCTTCTTGCTACCTCTTGAGCACTGCCTTGGTTTTCCCTTGAAGAGGAAAGGGTGATGCAGTAAAGCAACGTAAGTATTTCCCTCGTTTTTTGAGAACCAAGGTATCAACCCAGTAGGAGACCACGTGCAAGTCACCTCGTACCTACACAAACAAATAAGAACCTCGCAACCAACACGATAAAGGGGTTGTCAATCCCTTCATGACCACTTGCAAGAGTGAGATCTGATAGAGATGATAATAATAAGATAAATATTTTTGGTATTTTTATGATATAGATTGAAAGTAAAGATTGCAAAATAAAGCAGATTGGAAACTTGTATGATGGAGAATAGACCCGGGGGCCATAGGTTTCAGTAGTGGCTTCTCTCAAGAAAGCATAAGTATTACGGTGGGTGAACAAATTACTGTTGAGCAATTGATAGAAAAGCGAATAATTATGAGAATATCTAGGCATGATAATGTATATAGGCATCACGTCCGAGACAAGTAGACCGAAACGATTCGGCATCTACTACTATTACTCCACACATCGACCACTATCCAGCATGCATCTAGAGTATTAAGTTCATAAGAACAGAGTAACGCCTTAAGCAAGATGACATGATGTAGAGGGATAAACTCATGCAATATGATGTAAACCCCATCTTTTTATCCTCGATGGCAACAATACAATACATGTTGGTTCCCTTTCTGTCACTGTGATCGAGCACCGCAAGATTGAACCCAAAGCTAAGCACTTCTCCCATTGCAAGAAAGATCAATCTAGTAGGCCAAACCAAACTGATAATTCGAAGAGACTTGCAAAGATAAACCAATCATACATAAAATAATTCAGAGGAGATTCAAATATTGTTCATAGATAAACTTGATCATAAACCCACAATTCATCGGATCTCGACAAACACACCGCAAAAGAAGATTACATCGAATAGATCTCCAGGAGAATTGAGGAGAACTTTGTATTGAGATCCAAAGAGAGATAAGAAGCCATCTAGCTACTAGCTATGGACCCGAAGGTTTGAAGTAAACTACTCACACGTCATCGGAGGGGCCATGGAGTTGATGTAGAAGCCCTCCGTGATCAATGCCCCCTCTGGCGGAGCTTCGAAAAAGGCCCCAAGATGGGATCTCTTGGGTACAGAAGGTTGCGGTGGTGGAAATAGGGTTTTGTGGTGCTATTGGATGTTTGCGGGGTATATGGATATATATATATAGGAGGAAGAAGTACGTCGGTGGAGCAACGAGGGGCCCACGAGGGTGTAGGGCGCACCCCCTGCCTCGTGGCCGCCTCGTTGATTGCTTGACGTCCACTCCAAGTCTCCTGGATCATGTTTGTTCCAAAAATAATGCTCCCGAAGGTTTCATTCCGTTTGGACTCCGTTAGATATTCCTTTTCGGCGAAACTCTAAAATAGGCAAAAAACAACAACTTGGGCTGGGCCTCCGGTTAATAGGTTAGTCCCAAAGATAGTATAAAACTGTAGAAATAAGCCCATTAACATCCAAAATAGATAGTATAATAGCATGGAGCAATCAAAAATTATAGATACGTTGGAGACGTATCACGCCCAGGGGGTAGGGCGCGCCCCCACCCTCGTGGTGGCCTGGGGACTCTTCTGGCCCATCTCCAGTACTTCGTGGGCTTCTTCTGGTCCAAAAATGATCTCCGTGAAATTTCAGGTCAATTGACTCCGTTTGGTTTTCCTTTTCTGCGATACTCAAAAACAAGTAAAAAAACAGAAACTGACACTGGGCTCTAGGTTAATAGGTTAGTCCCAAAAATCATATAAAATAGCATATAAATACATATAAAACATCCAAGGTTGATAATATAATAGCATGGAACAATCAAAAATTATAGATACTTGGGAGATGTATCATATTGCCAATTTTTACGGGATTTTTTTCAATAGTTTTAGCGGAATCAAAAGTCGTACTCAAATTACTAAAGATTTCTTCCAGTTTATCAATCCGAGACGAGCTTTCTTCAATTCTTTCATGAATTATGGTTCCCTTTTGTTTGAACAACTGAAAAACTTCCCCCGCTTTTGACCCAATTTTAGTAGAAAAATTATGCATCTTTCTATCCAAATTTTCAATATTGCTCTTCAGTGAGCATTTTATTTTCAATAGCATCTAATATTTCCGTGACATGCTCAAGAGTCAGAGGTGTTTCATTAATCATAAGGGGTGGTGAGCCTACTAAATTTCCAGCACTAAAAGCATCAAGAGAGGGACACATCAAGAAATTTCCATTGGTAATCGTATCAAGGACGAATCTGTACCAAGTGGTGATGCCCACATAAAAGCAACAAAGAAGAACAATGGTAGATTGCTTTCGAATAGATCTATTATGAGCATTGCAAATTCTATACCAAGCATGTTTCAAATTTTCTCCTCCCCTTTGTTTAAAGTTGAGAACTTTGTTCTCGGGAGTGCACACAATAGAGGAAGAACTATCCATGACGATAATAAAAGCAAACAAGATTGCTCTCAAAAACAAATCCGGTCAAGAAAACGGTGAACGAAAAAGAGGGCGAATAAAGACGGCAAATTTTTGTGTAGTGGAGGAGAGGAAAATGAGAGGCAAATGGCAAATAATGTAAATTGCGAGGAGATGAGACTTGTGATTAGGAACCTGGTATATGTTGAAGAACCTCCCCGGCAACGGCGCCAGAAATTCCTTTTGATGCGGCTTGAAGCTACGTCGGTATTTCCCCAAAGAGGAAGGGATGATGCGGCACAACGGCGGTAGATATTTCCCTCAGTGATGATACCAAGGTTATCAAACCAGTAGGAGAACCAAGCAACACAACGTAAACAGCCCCTCCAGACAAATAACAAATACTCGCAACCCGATGTGTATAAGGGGTTGTCAATCCCTTTCGGGTAGCGGCGCCCCAAGATAGGCAAACGAACGTGAAATAAATTATAGTCGATTGATAGATCAAATGCCAAATAAAATAAATAAGAATAAAACGCAGCAAGGTATTTTTGTATTTTTGGTTTAATAGATCTGAAAATAAAAGCAAGGGAAAAGTAGATTGCAAAGGCATATAATATGAGAAAGAGACCCGGGGGGCCGTAGGTTTCATTAGTGGCTTCTCTCGAGAAAAATAGCAAACGGTGGGTAAACAAATTATTGTTGGGAAATTGATAGAACTTCAAATAATCATGACGATATCTAGGCAATGTCATTACATAGGCATCACGTCCAAGATTAGTGGACCGACTCCTGCCTGCATCGACTACTATTACTCCACACATCGACCGCTATCCAGCATGCATCTAGTGTATTAAGTTCATGGGGAAACAGATTAATGCAATAAGAACGATGACATGATGTAGACAAGATCTATCTTTGTAGAGATAGACACCCATTGTTTTATCCTTAGTAGCAACGATACATACGTGTCGGTTCCCCTTCTGTCACTAGGATCAAGCACCGTAAGATCGAACCCACTACAAAGCACCTCTTCCCATAGCAAGATAAATAGATCAAGTTGGCCAAACAAAACCCAAATATCAGAGAAGAAATACGAGGCTATAAGCAATCATGCATATAAGAGATCAAAAAAACTCAAATAACTTTCATAGGTATAAAAAGATAGATCTAACCATAAACTCAAAGTTCATCCGATCCCAACAAACACACCGCAAAAAGAGTTACATCATATGGATCTCCAAGAGACCATTGTATTGATAATCGAACAAGAGAGAGGAAGCCATCTAGCTACTAACTACGGACCCTAAGGTCTACAAAGAACTACTCACGCATCATCAGAGAGGAACCAATGGAAGTGGTGAACCCCTCCGTAATGGTGTGTAGATTGGATCTGGTGGTTCTGGATTCTGCGGCGGCTGGAATTGATTTTTCGTCGGCTCCCCTAGGGTTTCTGGAATATTGGGGTATTAATAGAGTAAAGAGGCGATCCGGGGGGGGGCACCCGAGGTGGGCACAACCCACCAGGGGACGCCTGGGCCTCCTGGCGTGCCCTGGTGGGTTGTGCTCCCCTCGGAGCACCCCCAGGCGCTGCCTTGGCCCATTGGGTGTCTTTTGGTCCATAAAATATCTCCATGAAGTTTCGTTGCATTTGGACTCCGTTTGGTATTGATTTCCTGCGATGTAAAAAACATGCAGAAAATAGCAACTAGCACTTGACACTATGTCAATATGTTAGTACCAAAAATGATATAAAATGATTATAAAACATCCAAGATTGATAATATAACAGCATGGAACAATAAAAAATTATAGATACGTTGGATACGTATCAAGGAGCTACTACAGATGTTATGAACATCTGGCAGGCTCGATCTAGTGACTACCCAATAGTTCAGCGTGCCATGCTTTATGGCTTAGAACCAGGACTTCAAAGACATTTTAAACGCCACAGAGCATATGAGATGTTCCAAGAGCTGAAGTTCATATTTCAAGCTAATGCCCGGGTTGAGAGATATGAAGTCTCCAACAAGTTCTATAGCTATAAGATGGAGAAGAACAGTTCTATGACTGAACACATACTCAAAATGTCTGGGTATCATAACCACTTGACTCAGCTAGTCATTGATCTTCCAGTTGAGGGTGTTATTGATAGAGTTCTTTAGTCACTGCCACCAATATACAAAGGCTTCGTGATGAACTATAGTATACAAGGAATCACAAAAACGATTCCCGAGCTCTTCACGGTGTTGAAATAAGCGGAGGTAGAAATCAAGAAAGAGCATCGAGTGTTGATGGTTAACAAGACCACCGGTTTCAAGAGAAAGGGAACGGGTAAGAAAGGGAACTTCAAGAAGAATGACAAGTAAGTTGCCGCTCCCGTGAAGAAGCCCAAAGCTGGACCCAAGCCTCATACTGAGTGCTTCTACTGCAAGAGTAATGGTCACTGGAAGCAGAACTTCCCCAAGTACTTGGCAGATAAGAAGGATGGCAAAGTGAACAAATGTATATTTCATGTACATGTTATTGATGTGTTCCTTACTAGTGCTTGTAGCAATGCATGGGTATTTGATACTGGTTCGGTTGCTCATATTTGTAACTCGAAACAGGAGTTGCGTAATAAATGAAGATTGGCTAAGAGCGAGGTGACGATGCATGTCGGGAATGGTTCCAAGGTCAATGTGATCGCCGTCGGCATGCTACCTCTACATCTACCTTCAGGATTAGTTTTAGACCTCAATAATTGTTATTTGGTGCCAGCGTTGAGCATGAACATTATATCTGGATCTTGTTTACTGTGAGACAATTATTCATTTAAGTCAGAGAATAATGGTTGTTCTGTTTAAATGAGTAACATCTTTTATGGTCATGCACCCTTAGTGAATGGTCTATTCTTGTTGAATCTTGATCGTAGTCATGCACATATTCATAATATTGATGCCAAAAGATGCAAAGTTGATAATGATAGTGAAACATACTTGTGGCACTGCCGTTTAGGTCATATTGGTGTAAAGCGCATGAAGAAACTCAACGCGCGTGGATTTTTGGAATTGCTTGATTATGAATCATTTGATACTTGCAAACTATGCCTCATGGGCAAGATGACTAAAACTTCGTTCTCCGGAATAATGGAGTGAGCTAATGACTTATTGGACACAATACATACCAATGTATGCGGTCCGATGAGTGTTGAAGCATGCGATGGGTATCATTATTTTCTAACCTTCATAGATGATTTGAGTACGTATGGGTATATCTACTTGATGAAATACATGTCTGAAACATTTGAAAACTTCAAAGAATTTCAGAGTGAAGTGGATAATCATCGTAACAGGAAAATAAAGTTTCTGCGATCTGATCGCGAAGGCGAATATTTGAGTTACGAGTTTGGCCTTCATTTAAAACAATGTGGAATTGTTTCACAACTCACGCCACTTGGAACACCACAGCATAATGGTGTGTCTGAACATCATAACCGTACTTCATTAGAATGGTGCATTCTATGATGTCTCTTACCGATTTGCCTTTATTGTTTTGGGGTTATGCATTACAGACAACCGCATTCACATTATATAGGGTACCATCTAAATCCATTGAGACGACACCATATGAACTATGGTTTGGAAAGAAACCTAAGTTCTTGTTTCTTAAAGTTTGGGGATGCAATACTTATGTCAAAAGACTTCAGCCTGATAAGCTCGAACCCAAATCGAAGAAGTGCGTCTTCATAGGATACCCTAAAGAAACTATTGGGTACACCTTCCACCATAGATCCGAAGGCAAGATCTTTGTTGCTAAGAATGGGTCATTTCTAGAGAAGGAGTTTGTCGATGCAACAAACCCTGGGTCTATTGCCCAGACTGTGCAAAGGCACGGGAACAGGATTGAGGCACCAGCCCAAGTCAGAGTGCAAGAGACCAAGAGCTTCGAAGGACCAACATGCAAACGAAGAGGACCAAGATCAAACCAAAGAAGCAAGATGCCACCAGGAGAAAAGCCCCCCTTTGCCGGGCAAGCGAGCTCAGCAGGGGCGGGGCCGCCCCCAGAAGAAGACGCCCAAGACGTCCCGGCAGGGCTTGCCGAGACTCACAAGGGCAAAACCACCTCACCCAACTACTCCACCACGACCCGCGTCGTCAATCAGTGTGGTATCAAGCCACAAAGTGACTAAATGGCAGCCATTCGCCACATGTCAGCCTTTCTCTACAGAAGATGCCCTCGACCAACACCCGTCCGGTGACGTGTCAAGTGAGAAGGTATGAAGGTGGCAGAATACCCCAGCAAGGCTTGCCGGGTAGCCAACGATGTGATGTTAAGTGGTGCATTTGATGCACCCTGTCAGCCTACAGAGTTAGGTATGATAGCACTGTTTGCTATCTTATCAGTGCATAATGACTATTTGCCATTGTGGTAGCCCCTTAATCTATAAAAGGAGGCCCATAGCAACCGTAGAAAGGGTTAGAAGGTTGGATAACAAACACGCCCATATGTGCGTAGCAACTGCCGCCTTTGCCAGTCAAGTGTACTACGCTCCACCACCACTCTTCCACCATCAATCCACCAAAGAAGGAGTAGGGTTTTACGCCTCACAGCGGCCCGAACCTGGGTAAAATTGCCTGCGTGATCTCTTCCGTGCTGCCCCACGCTCATCTGCTCTTTATGCAACATGACATCCCCCTGCCGAACCAGCAAGGGGCCCTTTGGTCCCATAGGTGGCCGTGGTTTCCCGCGACATCTTTGGCGCACCAGGTAGGGGGCTCACTTGCGCGAACCTGAAGGCGTGTGCAGCGCGTCATCTTCATCACCATCTTCACCTTCGACGGCGCCATCAACCATGGCACCCAAGAAGAAATCTAGTGCTTCGGCTCATCCATCCACCTCAAAGGCTCTGCCGCTCGCGGCATCTGATGCTGCGAGGGACGCGGAGGCACGCGAGGACGTGGACGCCACTGGGGATGTGGTCGGAGTAGGCGGCACCATCACCACTTCCCCCGCGGCTGACACAGGGGTAGGAGGCATCGGAGGAGAACAACATCAGCAGCACCCCGACAGACACACTCCACATGGTACATGTGAGGGGGTTACTACGCCCGCGCCCCCTCCTCTCGCCGACGGGCACAGCCGCAACAACGGCGCTTGTTCCGGGGTGAATCGCCGTCCTCCGGCCATCCCCATCACGGGAGCGACTGCAGTGTGTGTGCCTCCCCCGGGACAGGTCGACCAAGTCACTGTGCCCGACGGAGCCGCTGGCCCTCGAGCGCCCTCGCAGCACCACCCTGCCATCCAGGTGGCCGCTCCGCAACAGCGGGGGCGCGGTGCTGCCGCCACTGGCACCGTCAGGAGACGAGCGACGGTGCTATCTACTTCATCATCTCCCATGCCAAGCACAGCCACGGAAGCCATGGCGCGGGCTCAGCTGCTGCTGAAGTTTCTGCCAGCGGCCGAGCAGATGGACGAATGGCATGCCACCATCCAAAGTTTGCTCGGTTTTGCCATGGCTGGGGGTTCGCATCAAGCTGGCCCGCCACGTCCTCCCCAAGCGACAACGACAACTCGTGCTGCTGGCTGTACGGAAGGGGCCACCCCCACGGCGCAGTCCCCGCCACGGCAACCAGCGCGAGCACAGCAAAATCAAGAACCTGACGACGTCTCGACGACCTCTTCTAACGCTCGATCACGTCCAGGCCGATGGTGAACCCCGGAGGATTGGCGAAGGGGAGACGCGTGCATCACCGTCGAGCAACGCTGCAACGACCACTGCCAAATCGATGGGCGTGATGGCCCCAACGTCGATGCGCCACCGCTCGGTATTGGCGGGTGCCTACCTTTCGAGGTTGGGTGCCCTACCTTTACTCGTGATCTGCGGTAAGTCTGTTGGCCGTCCGTTCGCACGTTCAAGCTAGAGATACCCGAGAAGTACAATGGGAGGCTGAACCCGGTAGAGTTTCTGGGCATCTACACCATCGCTGTTCAGGCTACCATGTGAAGAGATGAGAAGGTGTTTGCCAACCACTTCCCTTTGGCACTCAAGTCCAATGTGAGGTCTTGGCTAATGCACCTACCGGAGAACTCCATTTCATCGTGGGTTGACCTGTGCCATGAGTTCATTGGCGCTTTCACCGGCGGCCATTAAGAGCCAGGCCAACCCAGTGACTTACAACTTCTCCAACAGAAGGAAGGAGAGACCCTCCATAAGTATTTACAGAAATTCAGCAAGGTCCATAGGAACATCCCAAATATCCATCCGGATGCTGTGATAACTGCCTTCCAGTCCAATGTGTGCAACCGCCGAATCCGTTCCAAGATGAACGTGAAGTTTCCCAAGACTATGAACGAGCTTTACGCCTTGGTGGATAAATGTGCTTGAATGGAGGAGGGGAGGAAGCTTCCCGGTGAAGAAGATTGCACCAACATCAATTCAGAGGATGATGATGAATGTACTAGTCAGAAGAAGGGCCAGAAGTGCAATAAGAAGCGGAAGGATAAGGCAGTGATGACTGTTGAAGGATCGGGTGTACTTTGTACTGACAAGAAGGCTAAGGTTGAGGTCCCCGGCAAGGAAGCTGCCGTGTGCGTTGACTGCTGGGAGGCCATGGCTGCCGAGAAGGCTAGGAAAGGTGATGGGCCGTATTGCAAGATTCATCAGACCAAAGGCCATGACCTTCAAGAGTGCTATCAGGTTGAGCAGCTCGTCAAAAAGACAAAGAGCAGAGTATGAGAAGCGTGACAAGGAAAAGGGTGAGAATGTTCCTGGAGGTAAGGGCCGAGGCGGTGAAGTAAATCGCCCCGGCAAACCCCTCAGGAGCAAAGGAAAGCCTGCCAGAGGTCAAGAGAAGGAAGCCAGTGATGATGAGAGTGATGGAGGGGATGAAGAGGAAACCAGTGAGCAGGAGTTTCAGAAGGCCAGTGATGCCCTGTGCATTGGCGGGGGTGCATCTTTGCACACGCCTCACCGCAAGCTCAAGCGATGGGCGCGAGAAGTCAATGTCATGGAACCAGCACCAGGGGCCCAGAAACCACTCAAATGGTCATGCACGCCCATCATCTTTGACAAAGAGGATCATCCTGACCTTACCACTACTGTAGGATGTTTTCCATTGTTGGTCTCCACAATAATTTGCAACCTCAAGGTGACAAAAATGTTGGTGGACGGCGAGGTCGGGTTGAATCTGATCTCCCGGGTAGTCATCAGCAAAATTTAGATTGCAGGGGAAGAGTTAAAGGTTACCGGCACATTTCAAGGAGTTAATGCCGGTAGGAGCCATCCTAAGGGAAAGATCATGCTGCCGGTAATGTTTGGGGGGGAGCTGAACTACCGGATCTAGAAGATTGTGTTTGATGTGGTCGAACTCCTCCTGCCGTACAATGGGATCCTTGGACGCCTAGCCCAAGCTAAATTCATGGCGACATCCCACTATGCCTACAACACCTTGAAGATGGATGGGGCTGTGGGAGTCATTACCATCCCATCTGTCGGATTACGGGTTCCGGCAAACCCTTGAGGTTTGAACACTGGGATGCGCACGAAGATCTCTCTCTGCCCCTAGCTCACGCTCTTGCAACGATCTCACAATCTAGCTCGCCGAACCCGAAGAACAAGGGACACAAGAGTTTATACTTGTTCGGGCTACCGTTGTGGTGTAATACCCTTATCCAGTGTGGTGTGGTTGATTGCCTTGTAGGCCGGGGATGAACAATTACAAGGGAAGAACAGCCTCCTGAGGAGAGGTGTTCTTGAGCTCGATGAGCTTGTGTGGCTGGGGATGATCTGAATGATCCGTCTCTAGATGAGCCTCCTGTCTCTCGATGAGCCAATCCCCGGCTACGGTGGTGGCTAGCCCTATTTATAGAGGCCCGGGTCTTCTACCCAAATATTAGGCAGGAAGGGATCCCACAGTGGCCAATTTGAAGGGGGACAATGAGTACAAGTTATCATGACAAAAGGTGGTCTTCGCCTGCCAAAGGCCCTAGTGGTGACGCCGTCGTGGGCTCCGCGGTGACCTCCGTCTTGCCGCCCTGCTGGTCTTGGTCTCATTGCACCGATACGAAAACCTATTCCCGATGCCTCGGGACTCCTCTCATGTGCCTGTCTCTTTAGCACCAAAGAGGAAACTGGCACTCTGCGACCGCTGGCACCCGCCTGGCCTTGGTCGTCATGGCTGATTGTGATAGCCTGGCTTATTAGGGATGATAGACTACTCATATCAATAAGGAATTCCTTCTTTTCCGGGAGCCCATTCGGACAGAACTCCAAAGTTAAGCGTGCTCAGCTTGGAGTAGTGTCAGGATGGGTGACCGACCGGGAAGTTGCTCCCTGGTGCGCATGAGTGAGGACAAAGTGCACAGAAAAGACTAGTATTGATTTGTGGGGCCAGTCTAGATCCCGCCAGGAGTAACGACCACCGACGGGTGTGTCCGGGGCGTTACAAGTTTGGTATCAGAGCCAACCCTCGCAGTTACACGGATGGTTGCGGACAGGTGCGCGGTCATGTTGTTCATGACGTTTGTGACCCGTCGTGGCACTCGGCATGGCACATGTACCAGACTAGATGCACAGACGTATGTGCCAAGAGGGAACGTTCCTGTGGCCCGACGAGGACGTCGGTTCCTCTGAGTGGGGGTGTATGTGATAGCCTGGCTTATTAGGGATGATAGACTACTCATATCAATAAGGAATTCCTTCTTTTTCGGGAGCCCATTCGGACAGAACTCCAAAGTTAAGCGTGCTTAGCTTGGAGTAGTGTCAGGATGGGTGACCGACCGGGAAGTTGCTCCCTGGTGCGCATGAGTGAGGACAAAGTGCACAGAAAAGACTAGTATTGATTTGTGGGGCCAGTCTAGATCCCGCCAGGAGTAACGACCACCGACGGGTGTGTCCGGGGCGTTACACTGATGTCACGGAAACCTCACGAGGTGCCCCTCGCCTTGATCTCTCCGCTCCTCACGAGCCAGCCTAGTGAGGCTGCCCCTGAGGAGGTCTTGGGTCGTCCGCCTCATGAGGCTTGGCCCCTCGCGAGGGTCTTGAGTGTTGGTTGATGAAGATGGGTCATACCAGCATTACAAAAAATACACTTCCGTGATGATACGTGTTTGTCATAGTAGGTCATGTTTTCTGTCATGCATGTACATCCATGACAAATTTATGACAGAATCAAGATAGTCATACATGTGCTGTCGTACAAGTGTTCCATGACATTACCAAAATTATCATCACGGAAGTGTCAACTTCCATGACGATAAATCGCGCATCACAGAAGTGCTTTCATCAAGGGTGACTGACACGTGGCATCCACCGTAACGGAATGCTGTTAAGCTATCGGGTCCGGTTTTGGATCCGATAACCCGTTAACAGCCCCGACCAATGGGGATTTTCCACGTGTAAAATCATCATTGGTTGGAGGAAACACGTGTCGGCTCACCGTTGGGACATATGTCATCCACTCATTGGACCCAAAGCACCTATGATACGTCGACACATGGCGCGGCCCAATAGAGGCCCATTCCTGTGAAAAGGCCGGCCCGTTTGACTTGGTCAAAAGGTGGCGGGCCGGCCCACGGCAAGCCTGCTAACGGCTTGTTTGCATATAGCCCATTTACAACCTGCTAACCCAGGGCCCATTTACGGCCTATCCGAATTAGGCCTAGTAGTGTCATCTGCGCCGTCCAATATAAATCCAACCCGTTTTAACTTCCGGCCCATGTATGGCCCATTACGTCTTTCGGCCCGTATGAGGCCCTTATTACTCTCGGCCCATTAATGGCCCGTGGTAAAACTGGCCCGTAATGAACAGTGTATCACTTTATACCCATTAATGGCATGTGGTGAAACTGGCCCGTAATGAACAGTGTATCACTTTATACCCATTAACGGCCCATTATTCTGTTGGGCCGTTTCCACCCCATGTTATCTTTCGGCCTTCTCGAGGACCATTTATTCTTGGGTTCATTTCCACATTCGTTTACTTATGGCCCGTTACTATCATTTTCTGCTTGTGGGCCAAATTCAGCCCGTGGTTACATTCGGCCTGTTTGTGGCCCGTTAATACATTGGGCCGTTTTCATAGCGTCATCAAAATACGGCCGATTAACGACGGCCCGTTATGGTCGACCCATGAACGGATGATTTCAACTCTAGCCCATTTACGGCCATGTTTGGCCAACCGATCATAAGCTCATAGAAGGCCCATTGATGATACGGCCCATAGAAGGCCCATTGTGTCTACGGCCCGTATAAGGCCCATTGTTTCTATGCCACGTAGAAGGCCCATTGTTTCTACGGCCCTTAGAAGGCCCATTGTTTCTACGGCCCGTAGGAGTCCCATGTTAACTACAGCCGGCGGGCATCAAAGTTCGCCACCCGTGAAAATAGGGAACACCCTACACTATACAAAAATGGCTTGTTGTTTTCTTCAGCCGGTGGCTGCATGTTAAGAACAAATTTTGTATCACACCAAAACAAATTACAACTATAAAACAAAAGGAAGGTTGGCATAAAAGTTAACAGTCTAGCACATAAATGCACCACCAGAAGTTCAGAAGCTCAGTTCATTTGACCCGACTGTTACGTTTTCATGTTGTATTGTCCGATGGAGCACCATAACCTTTGCCTTCAGTTCTCCTAGGCTCCTGAACAACATAGCAAATGTCTGATAGTCTGGTTTCAAAACCATGCATATCTTAACAACATCGAACAATGTCTCTCCTTGTTTCACAAAGGGTCTCTATTAGGGAATGGACTTGTGTCTGGAGCGCAGATACAACATTATTTTGAGCTTGCATATCTTGATCATGAGGCAGTTTGGACGAGATTGCCTTAACAACCAAGCTAGTATTACGTAGGAACGTGCTTTTGGCACTATTAGTGGACAGGTACTGACCCACTGCAGTAAGAGCTGACATTGCGGTTATAGTTGCCTCGCCACCTTCATAAGGTGGCGGTTCCACCATTTTTTCCAAAGCTCGCTGAAAAGTTGTGGTTTCACATTAGTAGTACCAGAACAGAAGATATTAAGGAGGCAGCAAAACCAAACAAAATAGCTTTGGTCTATATACAAAACTTATTCTGGTGAACCCATGTAAAATAATAGTTGTATTTTATTGCAAAGTACATAATAAAACTAAGTTCCAAACATATGACCATGTACCATCGCTAATGTATTGTCTATTTCTTCACATTGTATTGAGGGCTAAGGATAAAGAGACGAAGTTTATAATACGGTAAGCATAGTATGACATCATTCATATCACAAAACAACTAAGAACAAACAAAGAGGCAATTGTAACATTGTGTGGACAAGTCCAGCACAGAACTAGATTACAGGTCAAGATCAAAGGAACATCACTCCTCTCTTTTAAACCTTGTATGGTGCAATGATATACTAAGACAATTGTGTATAAAATTGAAAAGAGTAATAGACATTGGCTGCAAACCATGCAGTTCAAGGCACAAGTCAGAGTAAGTAGTAGTTAAAAGGCATGAGGATTAAGGACTTACAACAGCGGCTTTGACTGGTGTAGTCATGCCCTTCTTCTTGCTGGTGTGATAGTCCTTGAAGATTTCGACAGCATTTGGTTCAGGTACTTTTTGGTCCTTGCGGGCTTTCCTCTACATTTGGAACAAGTCAATATAGATCTGATAATACGGTACAGCGAAAAGAGTGAAACAGCAGCTAATTACAAGAGCCTCACATTGTGTATTATAGCTACGAGATCCTATCGTCTATTGGAATTTCACTTTCATACGGTTGGCCTTGTTTTCTGAACAGTTCACCTACAAGAAGATAGATTTGTGTGGAACATGCGTAAATAGGACTTCAACATGTGATCTGATCACATATATATAATGTACCTGATACTTCAGACCGGACTAGTGTTTAACGAGGCCTCTCCAGTCTTCATTAGATATATTTTCCACTGGAGATGTTTGGGCAAGTTCACTGTTAGCCTTGCCTTCAAAGCGAGTTTTCCTCAAGTTATACCGATACTGTCGCAGAGCAGACTTGAAAACATGGGTGCAAGCTTGTCTGGTTGCATCATCTTGGCTATCCAACTTGAACCTCATCTCTTGAAAATTATGGGAGTCTCATTATCAGCAACCTAGAAAGTATTGATGATATTACTAGTTTCCATACATAACCATACTTATAGAAAAATGGTCGAGGAAGGTGTTGAACTGGGTTTCGTCTTTTTCATTCCTGTACTGAATCCATGTTGGGAGGATACGTACATGACACCTAACAGCAACCGCTGCCTCTGATACTAACTTGGTTGACTCTGTAGCATCACGTGGCCTTTTTAAACCTGCTTCAAAACGGATCTCCATTCTTCCTCCTCTAGATTTAGTTAACCTATCGAGCATTATCCCTGATGTTTGTTTCCTCTTGCGCCTAGGTGCTAGTCCGACAACAAACATAGGAAGTGTTAGTGTACATCAAACTGTGAGACTACATATAAAGAAGCATGCAACTGTAACTTGACTCCAGCAACTACCTTCTTGCTGTTGAAGCTCACAAATTTCATCTGATCTTGCCAACTCATCTTGTGTCAAGAGTGCTTCGGAAGTAGTGTCAGGTGGCAAGGGAGCTTGGGAACGTGCTGCTAGCTGAGTTGACGAACGAGTAAATCGTGCAGCTGGTGGTACTGTCGAAGGTGTTACAACAACTAGGGTTGTCTCTGCTTGTTTGGTGTCAGCTATTTGTTTCTGTTTGGCTTGTTCCGCAGCTCGTGTAGCATGGGATACCCTGTCGGTACAATTTTCCGCTGGACTTTGACCCTCTATTGCACCATCAGTACCAGCAGAATCTGCAGGATTGTTCCGCTTCCCTTTCCCTGTCGTTCTGTCTTGCTTCCTCTTTCTCTGTGCCATATTAAGTCAAGCCGACAAGAAAAACGGATAACAATTTAGTTCTTCAGAACAAATGTACTTTGATGTAAGAACATGGTGTGATAGATAGATATTGTATGTTCTAGAAACAGGAACACATGTCTTAGTCACAAGTATAATGTGTAAAGTAAGCAGATGAAATTCAACAAAATTAGAAGCAATACAAGCTAGACGTCATACATAACATGCAACCACATATAACAGTGCCAAGTTAAAGGGAGCACATGTGATGGTGCACTAGGGGAGACGTGCTCATCACCAACACAGCTACGTTGAGTGTCTATGCATGTGTTGTCTTGGAAATCATCTTGGGGGGATGGAGGAGTAGAATCTGTAGAGGCCCTCCATTTGGAAGGAGCACCTTCATCCGCTGCCTTGCTAACTTCCTTCTGCTTTATTGATTTTGAATTGTCAAGTAAAACCGACAAGAAAAAGCAATAAAATTCACTCTTTAGAACTCATTCATGCATGATACTGAGAATCACTACTTTGATGTAAGGCAAACACATGATTCCAGGATGGAATAATACGAAAACAGGTCGACATGGCATATTCACAACTATTTGTGTAAACTAAGAAGAAACCATTTCACCAAATAAGAAGCAATGCAAGCTAGACACCACGTGAAAGATGCAACCAATATGACTCTGCCATGTTAAAAGTGTCCCATCATAAATGGCATTTCAACAAATTAGAAGCAACGCATGCTATAAATCATATCAAAGATGCAACTAATATCACACTGCATATACTGAAGGTGTCTCACCATATTGATTTATGCGGGATACAAAAAAACAATAGTTCTATGTGAGGACATGCTTAATAGACAGATGTACTATGTACTAAATACAGGAAGGCATGCCACATTAACAGGTATAATGTATAAGCTAAGCAGAATAGCACATGCAGTTTAACCAGATTGGGAGAATTACAATCTAGACACCATATGCAACATGCAACCACATATCACGCTGCCAAGTTAGAGCAAGCACATGCGATGCTAGTGTAGGGGAAATGCGGTAATCAACTACAGAGCTACGTTCACTATCTTCATTTAGCCTTGCTGTTTCTTGAGAATCATGTCGGGAGGCTGACGCTGCATTCTTTAAATAAGGAGTAATCCACTTGCCTAACTGCCTCATCATAAGTGATTGATGAGGGATACACAAGAACATTAGTTTGATGTAAGAACATGGTTAATACACAGATGTACTAATATGTACCAAAAACAGAAAGGCATGTCATATTCAAAGGTATAATGTGTAAGCTAAGCAGATGCAATTTAACCAAATTGGAAGCAATACAAGCTAGACATCCGGCTGGAGTGGTGAGCATGATCATCTAGGACCTAAGAGCTTGGTGGGAGGCGGGCTGCTTCGCCACCATCGCGGCTTTTTAGTTGGCTTACAGGTGATGCCTCTCTTTGCTGGGCTTGTCACTGGCTGGCCAGTGCCCTGACTAGCTATTTGTCTTCTGGTGCTCATGGGATGGTGGTTCATGTAAAAAATATCTTTCCTTATCTTAATAAAGACCGATTTCGGCCTTTCGAATACAAGCTAGACACCATATGGAACATGCAACCACATATGACACCGCGAACTTAAAGCAAGCACCTGGGATGGTGGTTCATTGCGAGCAAGGTCATCAACTCCAGAGCTACGTTTACCGTCTCCATCTGCTGACACTGCACCCTTTATAGTGTTGTAACGTGTCATGCTTACCCGTGTAGAAAGCTAGAGAAACTTCTCTCTTTTCTTTTCTACTTCTCTCGAGGCAGACTCTGAAATACCCTTGCATAACAACACAATAGTGAGAGTATGGGTGAAGTGTGTGCAGAACTAGTGCACTGTAAAAGTAGCAGATACCAGGTGGCTGAAAAATAAATCACATGAGACATGAGATAGCTCTAGAACATTGCATGGCAAACAAAATTAGATTCTACTCCATATGATTTTGTAATATATGAGCACAGGAAATGCAGGTACTTCTCCAGCACAGCACCACATGTGGTCATATCAAGATAACAGTCGACTGAAAATAAATAGGTCAGTCGATTTTTTTAATGAACCGTCCGATCTATAAGGAACGGGCAGATGGCCTTCGTATACCTCCCGCCAGTCACTATTAATGATCTTTCTTGAACCGCCAGCGACCACCAGCCCAGACCCCTGCCTCCGCCACCCCGCCCTCCCCTCGACCTCACACCACGGTCGTGCTTGGCAGTGCCCCCAGGCCATCCCTTTAATTCCGACCGACCTCCAGATCGGGCGCCAGTAGCTCTAGGACCCACACGCCCCTAAGATAAACACTGAGGCGCTGCTTCCCTAGCGTAATAGGCGGACTAGTGCCTGTTACGCCGGGGAATGCTTCCATTAATTGGTAATCAACTGACCAGGAATTGAAATTCAGGGGGGCGATGGACCTCTAGCTAAGGTGAAATAGTATATGAGGAGAAACCTTATGCGTCGCGAGTTACTAGGAACATCTAGTATCAAGAAGAAGCGGTCAACTAGTGTCTTCTGTGGGATGAATACCGTGCAAGCAGACACATAAGATTTGCACGAATAAGGGAAGAGGATTACCATTTTCGGTTGAGGTGTGGTCGCCTCCACATGTCGCGCCGATATTCTTCTTTTTTCTGGGGAAACCAATGTTCTGGAGGGTGCAAGCTTGGACGAACCCATGGCCAAATTGTTGTCTGTGTTGCCATGGTCGTATGTCGGCGAAGGGGAAGCAGATTGCTACCTCTTGAGCACTGCGTTGGATTTCCTTGAAGAGGAAAGGATGATGCAGCAAAGTAGCGTAAGTATTTCCCTCAGCTTTTGAGAACCAAGGTATCAATCCAGTAGGAGGCTACGCATGAGTCCCTCGTACCTACACAAAACAAATAACTCCTCGCAACCAACGCGATAAGGGGTTGTCAATCCCTTCAGGGTCACTTACGAGAGTGAGATCTGATAGATATGATAAAATAATATTTTTGGTATTTTTATGATAAAGATGCAAAGTAAAATAAAAGCAAAGGAAATAACTAAGTATTGGAAGATTAATATGATGAAGATAGACCCGGGGGCCATAGTTTTCACTAGTGGCTTCTCTCAAGAGCATAAGTATTTTATGGTGGGTGAACGAATTACTGTTGAGCAATTGACATAATTGAGCATAGTTATGAGAATATCTAGGTATGATCATGTGTATAGGCATCACGTCCGAGACAAGTAGACCGACTCCTGCCTGCATCTACTACTATTACTCCACTCATCGACCGCTATCCAGCATGCATCTAGAGTATTAAGTTCATGAAAACAGAGTAACGCCTTAAGCAAGATGACATGATGTAGAGGGATAAATTCATGCAATATGATAAAAACCCCATCTTGTTATCCTCGATGGCAACAATACAATACGTGCCTTGCTGCCCCTACTGTCACTGGGAAAGGACACCCCAAGATTGAACCCAAAGCTAAGCACTTCTCCCATTGCAAGAAAGATCAATCTAGTAGGCCAAACCAAACTGATAATTCGAAGAGACTTGCAAAGATAACCAATCATACATAAAAGAATTCAGAGAAGATTCAAATATTGTTCATAGATAATCTTTATCATAAACCCACAATTCATCGGTCTCAACAAACACACCACAAAAAGAAGATTACATCGAATAGATCTCCACAAGAGAGGGGGAGAACATTGTATTGAGATCCAAAAAGAGAGAAGAAGCCATCTAGCTAATAACTATGGACCCGAAGGTCTGAGGTAAATTACTCACACTTCATCGGAGAGGCTATGGTGTTGATGTAGAAGCCCTCCGTGATGGATGCCCCCTCCGGCGGAGCTCCGGAACAGGACCCAAGATGGGATCTCGTGGATACAGAAAGTTACGACGGTGGAATTAGGGTTTTGGCTCCGTATCTGATCGTTTGGGGGTACGTAGGTATATATAGGAGGAAGGAGTACGTCGGTGGAGCAACAGGGGGCCCACGAGGGCTCGTGGCATCCCTGTTGGTTGCTTGATGTAGGGTCCAAGTCTCCTGGATCTTGTTTGTTCCAAAAATCACATTCCCGAAGGTTTCATTCCGTTTGGACTCCGTTTGATATTCGTTTTCTTCGAAACCCTAAAATAGGCAAAAACATCAATTCTGGGCTGGGCCTCCGGTTAATAGGTTAGTCCCGAAAATAATATAAAAGTGGATAATAAAGCCCAATAATGTCCAAAACAGTAGATAATATAGCATGGAGCAATCAAAAATTATAGATACGTTGGAGACGTATCACAGATCCGAGGCGGCAAAGGACGGTGTAGCAGGAAGAGCTCTGGTGCGGTGGAGGGTGGCGAAGTTGGAGCGGCAGCGGTGAGGCGCAGCACGACGTGGTTGAATTGGCTCGGGTATGGATGGCTCGGCCTCGGCTTCAACTACTAGCCATGGAGGGCGTTGCGGTTGAGGTTGCAGTCGACGATGACGTCGGGGTATCGGCTCCGGCGTGATGGAGGAGGATGGCGGTTGATGGGTGGAATGGGGTGGCGGACGGAAGACGCCGGGGTTTCGCGGCTGGTGGAGAGGTAGTTTTTGCGCCCACGGAGTACGAATGGGGAATCGGACGGGTGGGCGGGGGGGGGGGGGGGGGAGAACCATGTTTCGGTCTGGGACGCGCTTGTTTTTGGCTTTTTTTAACAGAAGATGGGACGCGCTTGTTTGAAATTTGGGGAAAGTACAAACTTTGCCCCCCTCTTAAATTTCTGACCTACTGCGGGTCGGGGGTAGGATGGTAATCCCAGGTGTCCCAAATAGTGGGCAGGAGCGATTTCGGCCGCGCGCATGTGTGCTTAGGCGGCCATTGTGTATGGATGTTTTTCGGAGGCGGTTGCGTGGCGTCTAGATGAAGCTACAAACCTACCCCGGTTTAGACCTTTGGACGTCGGGCCGGTAGGTTTCACGGGTCGGAGTTATTAGAGAAGTAATTTCCTTGTACTACCAAACACTGGTCTCACGTGGTTTCGGGCAAGTAGAGGCTCTTTTGGCGCTTCGTTCGAAATTTTGAAACACAACCATTCACGTTTAGAGTACTCTTGAACTTTGAGGATTGACCTAAATAGACAACGTTAAATTTCACCTTGTATGTTTGAAAACCTCATTAAATTATCCACTTCTTTTTGAAATTTTGACACTTGAAAATCCTATAACTACGATTATTTCAGAATGGAGGAGCTAAATTAGAATCAATTTTGTACACGATTACATATGCTATTATGAACAAAATCAGAGCAAATATTTGTGCCTCCATAACTTAGGTATGATTTACAAATGCCATGATATCAAATTCAAATAATTGAATGGACTTCATGTTGAATTCAATTTTTTTAAACCACCTTAAGTTGAATTCAAATGTATGCTAGTTCATAGGTAGCTATTTATAATGTTCATTGTGTAAATTTCGTATGTATAATGTGCTTTACACACACAACATGAACTATACTCACGTTTATATTCGATTGCTAAAGCGATGCATTGTCTGGAGTTCAAAAAACAAACTATGTGGATCAATTGTATCGAATAATAACATAGACATGCTCAAATTTGATAGAATCTTGATGTCTGTAGCGACCAGACCTCAAACAGTCTGATCTCTGTGCTCTGGTGTCATCCCTGGATCAGTAATGCTGACACCACACAGTACTCGGAGGATTTATAGCAGAGTAGCAATCACACACTTATTACATCGAGTGTCTCAAAATAGAACTTATTACAATAAATACGGCTTAAGGCCATCTAATAACGATAATAGCGGAAGGCTTGGAAGATAAGTGAGTCCATCAACTCCAACGGCATCACTGAGTATAGAACCACGACCTAAAACTCCTTAATCGTCGTCTGAAAAGTCTGCAACATTAACGTTGCAGCCCGAAAACGGGTCAGCACATGGAATATGCTGGCAAGGTAACACATAGAGAGTAATGGAATGCAACAGCTATACTATATGCATATTTGGCTGGTGGAAAGCTCTATGGTTATAGTTTTTGCATAAAGCCAATGTTTCCCTACTTCAAAGGAATAAATTTAATTACTATCATGGTGGTTGTTAAACATTGAGAATGGTTGACAGCATTCTCAATCCCAATTAAGTAACATCATTAAAACCCATCAAAATTAATTTAGAGTAACATGTTGAGATTCACATGAAAATCCAGGGTACTAGATACTCAAGATGTCCATAACCGGGGACACGGCTAACCATGATTAGTTTGTTACACTCTGCAGAGGTTTGCGCACTTTTCCCCACAAGACTCGATCGCCTCCGTTTGGTTTCTCGCACTACAGGGTGTTTGAGAAGGCGGATGACCGAGACACAGTCTTTCAGAAGCGCTAGCACCTTACGACGGGTAGACCGGTACACCTACTTTCCCCTACATATGCAAGTCTACCACTGTAAGAGTTCGCACAACTTAATCAAGTATGCCAAAGCCCATAATGGCTTGTGGCTGCACACGGAAGTTTCTTGTATGAATAATCTCATGATCCCTTCGGGCCTGGGTGGCGGTCCAAATAAAAACAGGCAAGTCCTGGTAACCCCAGGTGCCTCAATCCACCCAGATGTGTGTTAGGTTGCCACCTTAGATAAACCCTTAATTATCAATCTCACATCTGTCATGGATATCACTCACCCAATCCACGTCTACTAGCATAGCATGGCATAATGAGCAAACGTAGAAGTAACTCCCAAAGGTTTGATAATAAACAGGTAAAAGGTACTACCTCATCTACTTCCCATCCCACAATTTAATTAGATCCTACTCATGCAATGTGTGAGGATTGATCTAATGCAATAAAACTGGGTTGTAGAAAAAGGTATGATCAAAGTGTTACCTGCCTTGCTGATGATCCGTGTAACCTAGAGATTCGAAGTAACAAGCGGTGCACTCTGGGTATTCTATCGCAGACAAACAACAAGCATACAATAAGTACTCATCTAATGCACAGGTAAAACTCAAATAGAAGATCTAACCAGAAAGTTCAACTTAAGAACTCCGGTTGGCAAAAAGAATCAAATCGAACGAAGCAAAAGAAATCAAACGACGAAAGAAAACAACTTCGTTCTAGTAATCTGGATCTAGGGCAAATTTTACAGTAGCAAAAACATCTTTAAGTTGATTACTCGGAAAGAGGGTTTCGAGACAAAACTCCAGGCGCTCGAATCGCCTGATTCCGATAAACGAGCGAAAAGTTATACTAAAACAAAAATCAGATCAGAAATCGCGATCAGAAAATAACCGCGGAAAATCCGACGAAAAAGAAAAAAACGACGAACAGAATTTTTTTTAAACACACGGAAAACGAGGCGGCGGCGAACCTCGAAAGGCGCGCTTCGACGGCGGCGGCTAAGGCGCGGCGCTAGGGTTTCGGGCTGGGCTGGCTCTCTCTCGCGCGGCCCGGGCCTTATAAAGGCCCTGGCCAGAGGTTCCTGGCGGGTACGCCGGAGTCGTTCCGTTTTTTTTTTAATTCGCTCGGAAGAAAAATAAAAGAAATACTAAACGGACTCCAAAAATCACGAAATTAAATTTCCGGGTTCTAAAATCAAGCCCGATAAAGTGAACATTTATCTGGGCCCAAACTACAACTTTGAAAAACGCGCATTTTTCCTAAATTCAAATAAAAATACCGAAAAACTCCGAAATAAACCTTATTTGATTTTTTTATTAAATCCTCAATATTTCTATATTTTGGGAAAGTCATTTTATTCCCTCTCTCATATTTTTGTAATAGAAATAATTGATGATAAAATAAATAAAATCAAATGATCCTGTTTACATAATTTGAGAAAACTCAAATACGTAAATAACGAAATCCCCAACTCTCTCCGTGGGTCCTTGAGTTGCTTAGGATTTTCTAGGATCAAAACCAAAAGCAAAATAAAATATGATATGCATGATGACCTAATGTATAACATTCCAAATTGAAAATTTGGGATGTTACAAACCTACCCCCCTTAAGATGAATCTCGCCCTCGAGATTCGGGTTGGCTAGAAAATAGGTGAGGGTGGTCTTTGAGCAAATCTTCCTCTCGCTCCCAAGTGGCTTCATCCTCCGTATGGTGGCTCCACTGAACTTTTCAAAATTTGATAACCTTACTGCGAGTAACTCGACTGGCAAACTCGAGAATCTTGACTGGTTTCTCCTCATAGGTCAAATTTTTATCCAACTGAATTGCTTCTAATGGCACTGTGTCTCTCAAAGGTATGTCGGCCATCTCCGCGTGACACTTCTTTAACTGAGAAACATGAAACACATCATGCACTCCTGTTAATCCTTCTGGCAATTCCAACTTGTAGGCCACTTCTCCCATACGCTCCAAAACTCGATATGGTCCTACAAATCGTGGCGCTAACTTCCCCTTAACTCCAAAACGCTTAATCCCTCGAAGTGGGGATACTCGAAGATAAACTCTGTCTCCAACTTCGTAAACTGTCTCCTTGCATTTAGAATCTGTGTAGCTCTTCTGCCTGGACTGGGCTACCTTGAGCCTATCGCGAATCAACTTCACCTTCTGCTCAGACTCTTTAATCAGATCTGGTCCAAACAACTGACGGTCTCCAACTTCGTCCCACGACAACGGTGTCCTGCACCTCCTTCCGTACAAAGCTTTGAAAGGTGCCATCTTCAAACTGGTGTGATAGCTATTATTGTAAGAGAATTCTGCATATGGCAAATTATCGTCCCAACTAGATCCATAATCTAGTGCACAAGCTCTCAGCATATCCTCCAAAATCTGATTAACTCTCTCGGTCTGTCCATCTGTCTGCGGGTCAAAAGCTGTACTAAATTCTAGCCTAGTACCCAAAGTCTCATGCAACTGCTTCCAGAACTTTGAGGTAAACTGGGCTCCTCTATCTGATACGATGCTCCTCGGAACTCCATGCAAACATACGATCCTGGTCATGTATATCTTTGCCAACTTAGCACTGGTGTAAGTGGTCTTTACTGGGATGAAATGAGCTACCTTCGTCAATCGATCAACTACAACCCAAATCGAGTCATAGCCTGAACGACTCCTTGGTAATCCCGTGATAAAATCCATGCCTAACTTATCCCACTTCCATTCGGGTATCGGCAATGGTTGCGACAATCCTGCTGGCTTCAGATGCTCTGCCTTTACTCTCTGACATACGTCACAAACTGCTACATACTCCGCAATATCCTTTTTCATTCTGGTCCACCAGAAAATATCCTTCAAATCCAAATACATCTTGGTATTTCCTGGGTGAATCGAATACGGTGAATCATGTGCCTCTTGCAAAATCAACTTTCTGATTTCCGGGTTATTGGGCACATAAACACGGTCTTCAAACCATAGGGTGTCGTGCTCATCCTCACGAAATCCTTTAGCTTTTCCTTTGCTCAGTTTCTCCTTTATGGAAGCAATCTCCTTGTCAGTTTTCTGAGCTTCTCTGATTCTATCCATCAATGTTGTCTGAATTTCCAATGCTGCTACATAGCCTCTCGGAACTATTTCCAAACATAGTTCACGAAAATTTTCTGCTAACTCCTTGGGTATTTCTCCCGTCATTAACCTATTGACATGACTCTTGCGGCTTAATGCATCAGCTACTACATTAGCTTTTCCGGGATGGTAATGCAATCTCATATCATAATCCTTGATAAGCTCCAACCATCTCCTTTGTCTGAGGTTCAACTCCTTCTGCGTGAAAATGTACTTCAAACTCTTATGATCCGTGTACACCTCACAATGATTTCCGATGAGGAAATGTCTCCATGTCTTCAATGCATGCACTATGGCTCCTAACTCCGAATCATGCGTGGCATAATTCAATTCGTGGGGCTTCAGTTGTCGTGAAGCATACGAAACAACTCTTCCTTCCTGCATAAGCACTGCTCCAAGTCCTCGATGTGAAGCGTCGCAATACACCTCATAATCCTTGGTTTGATCTGGCAAAATCAACACTGGTGAGGTAACCAAACAGTTCTTCAACTCCTGGAAACTTTCCTCACACTCATCAGTCCATTTGAACTTAGTATCCTTCTTCAGCAACTCCGTCATAGGCTTTGCAATCCTTGAGAAATTCTCAATAAATCTCCGGTAGTATCCTGCGAGTCCAAGAAAACTCCAGATCTCCCCAACTGTTGTTGGTGCTTCCCACTTGGTCACAGTTTCAACTTTAGCGGGATCTACTGCTATACCTTCTCCAGATATAACATGTCCGAGGAATCCTACTTCCTTCAACCAAAATTCACATTTGCTGAACTTGGCATATAATTGGTGTTCTCTGAGCTTTCCAAGTACCAAACGCAAATGTTCCTTATGCTCCTCTTCATTCTTCGAATATACTAGGATATCATCAGTGAACACTACGACGAACTTATCCAAAAACTCCATAAACACTTTGTTCATCATGTTCATAAAATAGGCAGGCGCGTTAGTCAGTCCAAATGACATAACGGTATACTCATACAGCCCATACCTAGTGGTAAAAGTTGTCTTAGGTATATCCTGTTCTCGAATCTTCAACTGGTGGTATCCTGATCGCAAATCGATCTTGGAAAACACTTTAGCTCCTTGCAATCGATCAAACAGATCATTGATCATTGGTAGCGGGTACTTGTTCTTGATTGTTACTTCGTTCAATCCTCGATAGTCAACAACCATCCTTAATGATCCATCCTTATTCTTCACTAGAAGTACTGGTGATCCCCAAGGCGAAGAACTTGGGCGAATATATCCCTTATCCAGTAACTCCTTAATCTGCTTCTTAATTTCCACCAAATCTTTTGCTGGCATCCTATATGGTCTCTTCGATATTGGCCCAGTGCCTGGCAAAAGCTTAATCAAAAACTCAATGTCTCTATCCAGTGGCATGCCTGGCAACTCTTCGGGAAATACATCAGGAAAATCCTTTACCACTGGTTCTTCCTCCTGCACAACTCCTGATAAGGAATTTACTTGTGTCCTGTTTGGCGCATGTCGGGATACATACTTGATCCTTCTTCCTTCTGGCGTTGTGAGCAAAATTGTCTTACTAGCACAATCGTTGTTTCCTCCATACATCGACAACCAATCCATACCAAGAATCACATCCAGACCTTGGGATTCCAAAATAATTAAATCCGTTGGGAAAACATGCCTTCCTATACTTAATGGCACTTGAAAACATCCTTGACTGGCCATGTACTCCGCTCCTGGTGAGCTTACTAGCATAGGTGTTTTAAGAATCCTAGTGGGCAGGCTATACTTTTCCACAAATCCCCTTGATATGTACGAATGCGATGCACCAGTATCAAAAAGAACAGGTGCAGTAAATGACTTAACCAAAAACTTACCTATTACTGCATCGGGCTGAGCTTCAACCTCCTCCACATTAACGTGGTTCACCTGTCCCCTGTTGAAAGGGTTCAGCTTCTTTCTAGAGCTTCCATTGCCGTTTTGTCCTTCAGGACAGTCCTTTGCATAATGTCCTGGCTTCGAACACTTATAGCAAGTGACGTGGCTCAAGTCCTTCTTGGCTGGGGTTGATGGGGTGCTGCGGTTCTGGCCATTGCTTCCTCCATTCCCATTACCATTCTTGGTGCCATTGTGATTGTGCGAGCTACCTACTCCATGGGTATGCTGAAAATGTCCTCCCGGTCTAGGGGTAAAACGAGGCTTCTGCTGAGCTCCTGAACTATACTTTCCTTGTCCATACTTCCTCTTGCGGTTCTCAATTTGCTGCTGCTTCCCTTCAATCATAAGCGCACGATCTACCAACTCCTGGGAGTTGTTGAAGGTGGCTACCATCAACTGCATACTCAACTGATCATTCAGTCCTTCCAGGAATTTCTCCTACTTAGCTGCATCTGTAGCGACGCCATGTGGGGCATAATGTGCTAGCTTACTAAACTCCTCCACATACTGGCCAACTGTCCGTCCTCCTTGGCGTAAGTTACGAAACTCACGCTTCTTCATGGCCATTGCTCCTGCTGAAACATGGGCAGTACGAAAAGCCCGCTGAAACTGGTCCCATGTGACAGTGTCGACTGGGAAGGTGGCTGTGAAATTCTCCCACCAAGATGCTGCAGGTCCTTCTAACTGATGTGCGGCAAACTTCACCTTCTCCACATCTGTGCATCCTGCTGTGGTCAACTCTCTAGCTATCTTGCGGAGCCAATCATCTGCTACTATCGGCTCGGTGCTACTGGAAAACACCGGCGGATTCAGCCTAAGAAAACGGGCTAAGTGGTCAACAGGTGGTGGTGGTGGTGGTGGGGTTGTTGTTGTTGTTCCCCTGATTCTGATTCTGAACTAGCAACTGCATCAAGGTGTTCTGCTGTTGGATCAACTGGGTGAGCTCCGGCGGAAAAGCAAATCCGGGGTCACGTCTCGGAGGCATCTGAGGGTTTAGAAAAGATGAGATATAAGAATAGAGGGGGTCTAAAGGGAAAACACTACCCATATGCACATGAGGCAAAAGCACACAATTCACTTCAATCAATCAAACAAGGACATACAATCGATCTAGCTATCGCAAAAGTGCTCGGACTACTATATTTACATGGTGGACTACTACTACTGATGAGGTGGTCTACTAGAAATATTCTACGGTTGTAGACTCCATGATATCTGCTCCTGCTTCATCAACATAGACATCATCGCTACTATCTTGTTCTGAGTCGGTGCCGTCAATGATGATGTAGTCCTCCGGGCTAATCTCCTTGGGTTCTTTGTCTTCATCTATTGGTGTTGGGCCTCCCATAAATATTCCAATCTTCATAGTTAGGTCGGCATTCTTATCCACCAATACTTCAATTTCTTCTTCATAATCTTCGCATGTAGCCTTCAGTTCTTCCTCCAGTTCCTTGATTCTAGTCTTAGCCTTCTTCAGATCTATCATGTCGGCGCACATCTGATTCTCCTGTCGTCGAATGTGCTGGTTTAACTCCTGAATAAAAGCTGCAATTGATCTATCTTTCCTGGTGCTAATCATCTCCCAGTGTTCATCTCGGCGCCCACAAATCTGGTAGATAGTATCCTTAAGATCCTTGCGGTAGACTTCTCCAATGCGTCCCATGGCGATGTGAGCTACCATACTCTTTCCTAGACTCCAAGTTGGTGCATCCAAAGAAAACTCTATGGGCTCAGTGACTGGCATGAACGTCCTTCCTGGAACTTGAACTTGAATCATCCAGCGCTCTTCTTCAGGTAAAGTGGCGTTGTAGGTTCCCGTGAAGCTTGGTATTCCTATGTTCAGGTATCTAGTGACTTCCTTCAAGTGGCGTCCAAGGGGTGTATCTTCATCCGGTTGGGCGAACTTGTTCCTTGCATCCGCCATCCTAAAGAGTAGAAAAGATGAGAAGTCAGAAGAGAAGAGAGTGAGTAGTGATCTAGGTCTTTAGCTTAGTGATCGTGTCCTACAGTCAGTGTGTGCTCTGATACCATCTCTATAGCGACCAGACCTCAAACAGTCTGATCTCTGTGCTCCGGTGTCATCCCTGGATCAGTAATGCTGACACCACACAGTACTCGGAGGATTTATAGCAGAGTAGCAATCACACACTTATTACATCGAGTGTCTCAAAAGAGAACTTATTGCAATAAATATGGCTTAAGGCCATCTAATAACGATAACAACGGAAGGCTTGGAAGATAAGTGAGTCCATCAACTCTGACGGCATCACTGAGTATAGAACCACGACCTAAAACTCCTTAATCGTCGTCTGAAAAGTCTGCAACATTAACGTTGCAGCCCGAAAACGGGTCAGCACATGGAATATGCTGGCAAGGTAACACATAGAGAGTAATGGAATGCAACAGCTATACTATATGCATATTTGGCTGGTGGAAAGCTCTATGGTTATAGTTTTTGCATAAAGCCAATGTTTCCCTACTTCAAAGGAATAAATTTAATTACTATCATGGTGGTTGTTAAACATTGAGAATGGTTGACAGCATTCTCAATCCCAATTAAGTAACATCATTAAAACCCATCAAAATTAATTTAGAGTAACATGTTGAGATTCACATGAAAATCCAGGTACTAGATACTCAAGATGTCCATAACCGGGGACACGGCTAACCATGATTAGTTTGTTACACTCTGCAGAGGTTTGCGCACTTTTCCCCACAAGACTCGATCGCCTCCGTTTGGTTTCTCGCACTACAGGGTGTTTGAGAAGGCGGATGACCGAGACACAGTCTTTCAGAAGCGCTAGCACCTTACGACGGGTAGACTGGTACACCTACTTTCCCCTACATATGCTAGTCTACCACTGTAAGAGTTCGCACAACTTAATCAACTATGCCAGAGCCCATAATGGCTTGTGGCTGCACACGGAAGTTTCTAGTATGAATAATCTCATGATCCCTTCGGGCCTGGGTGGCGGTCCAAATAAAAACAGGCAAGTCCTGGTAACCCCAGGTGCCTCAATCCACCCAGATGTGTGTTAGGTTGCCACCTTAGATAAACCCTTAATTCACAATCTCACATCTGTCATGGATATCACTCACCCAATCCCGTCTACTAGCATAGCATGGCATAATGAGCAAACGTAGAAGTAACTCCCAAAGGTTTGATAATAAACAGGTAATAGGTACTACCTCATCTACTTCCCATCCCACAATTTAATTAGATCCTACTCATGCAATGTGTGAGGATTGATCTAATGCAATAAAACTGGGTTGTAGAAAAAGGTATGATCAAAGTGTTACTTGCCTTGCTGATGATCCGCGTAACCTAGAGATTCGAAGTAACAAGCGGCGCACTCCGGGTATTCTATCACAGACAAACAACAAGCATACAATAAGTACTCATCTAATGCACAGGTAAAACTCAAATAGAAGATCTAACCAGAAAGTTCAACTTAAGAACTCCGGTTGGCAAAAAGAATCAAATCGAACGAAGCAAGAGAAATCAAACGGCGAAAGAAAACAACTTCGTTCTAGTAATCTGGATCTAGGGCAAATTTTACTGTAGCAAAAACATGTTTAAGTTGATCATTCGGAAAGAGGGTTTCGAGACGAAACTCCAGGCGCTTGAATCGCCTGATTCCGATAAATGAGCGAAAAGTTATACTAAAACGAAAATCGGATCAGAAATCACGATCAGAAAATAACCGCGGAAAATCCGACGAAAAAGAAAAACGATGAACAGAATTTTTTTTTAAATAGCACGGAAAACGAGGCGGCGGCGAACCTCGAAAGGAGCGCGGCTCCGGCGGCGGCTAGGGTTTCGCAGGGGCTGGGCTGGCTCTCTCTCTCGCCCGGGCAGGCGCTATATAATGGCCTGGCCGGGTACGGCCCGGAGTCGGTTCCAGTTTTTTTTTTAATTCCGCTCAGAAGAAAAATAAAAAGAAATACTAAACGAACTCCAAAAATCACGAAATAAAATTTTCCAGGTTCCTAAAATCAAGCCCGATAAAGTGAACATTTATCTGGGCCCAAACTACAACTTTGAAAAACGCGCATTTTTCCTAAATTCAAATAAAAATACCAAAAAACTCCGAAATAAATCTTATTTGATTTTTTATTAAATCCTCAGTATTTCTATATTTTGGGAAAGTCATTTTATTCCCTCTCTCATATTTTTGTAATAGAAATAATTGATGATAAAATAAATAAAATCAAATGATCATGTTTACATAATTTGAGAAAACTCAAATACGTAAATAACGAAATCCCGAACTCTCTCCGTGGGTCCTTGAGTTGCTTAGGATTTTCTAGGATCAAAACCAAAAGCAAAATAAAATATGATATGCATGATGACCTAATGTATGACATTCCAAATTGAAAATTTGGGATGTTACAATGTCTGATGGATCAATGACCGTTCCTTACGCGAATTGCAAATATCGTGATCCCATCCTAATATTTGGATACAATTTATATCTTTAATCAATGTGTATAGCAGTCTTGTATGTGTAGTTTCACTCTCCATCGGTGGTCTCTCACACATGCTCACACACTCTTTCCCGAGGAGTCTTTCTCGCACACATGCTCTCGAATAACCCTCCCTCCCTCTCGTAACCATTTAAGATTGTTTTCACTAACCTTTATCACAAGCACTCTTCCTCTCACAAGCATACACATGCACAATCCCCATCGACCCTTTCTATATACATAGACCTGCCTACGTGTCTCCTGTACGCACATTATCTTTAGGCCTGTCTCTCACGCATTGTCTCACACCTCTCTTCCTAATCGACGAGTATGATTCTAGAAGAGCATTCTGTAGGATGCCCCTTAAAGTTATGTTGGATGAATAGTAATATCAGAGATAAAGGGGTTACCTTAGTACGAGAACCTAGGGTTACAAACCCTAGCCGGCTTTGTTAGTGGACATAGAGTCCTTTACAGTTATGCTATCTTTGTCTTGTACGACTAGTCATCCATGGGTCTCCCTAAATGCGTCACGGGCCGACCAATGTGGCGCAGGACGGAACCGAACGAAGGGCCTCACCTCGACCCACTGGACCTCACGCGGTGACACACCCTCTGCCCCCACGTCTCGTTATCTTCTCACACCCACACATACGAACACAGACACCACACAGAAAAAATATATTCTCCTGGTGCCTCTATCCACTCCCCCCTTGCATATACACACTCAAGGGAATCTCTCGCTGTGATGTCATATTCGTCTCTCTCTCTCTAGACCACTCTCATTTCTCGTGCTATCTCTCCCACGCCCCCCTGTCGGCCCCTCTATCCATGCCTCTCTCGAATACGTAATACACACACATACCTCTCTAGGCCCTACCAAATGCATCAACTACACATTCACACATGTTACATCACATACCCCATTGATCTAAAAAGCCCTCTCTTCACATTTATTTCGCATACAACATTCCTTTTGAATAAAGTGTGGCCAAAAAAATGTTTTGGAATTTCTACATATATACAACATTACAAAGTTATATGGAGGAGTATGAACACTTGCATTGAATGGTGCCCACAATGATATTTATTCCGCACTATGAATTTGTATATTTCAATACTATATATAAAGTTAGTCATAATAAAGAGAAACGAAGAGCATCTCTCTCTCCATCGCATACCCCCCTCTAAGCCCCTTTCATGTACGCACACAAACTATCTCCAGATCCTCTAGAAGTAAGCCCCCAGCACATTCATGCATGTTTCATCTTTCTCTCATGATATATACAGTGACGATCATTGTATTTGAAGCGAAAGCACGATACATACATTGGACTTCAGAATCCACTCATAACGGTCACCATTTATGTTTTGTGGTTATTATACAGTCACGAGCTCACCGTACAACTCTGTATTTGCTCAAGACACGACTAGTTGACCAGTTAAAAGCTCCACGTGGCACCTCTAGTGTTGCATCACATTATCTCACTACCATCGGGCTCACCTCTCAACTTGTATCTACTCTATATCTACACTCTTATAAAATACTAGAAAGATGCCCATGCGTTGCATGGAACATCAAGATGCATTTGTATGAGTAGTTTATCTTGTGGGAGAAAAGGATGAACAAGGGAAGGCCTTATTTGCAAGTGTGTAGAGGGGTGTGGGTATCTTTTTGCAAAATTGCCATAGTTTCCTTCCTATCCGTCCGATATAGATCGGACGGCCTATATTGCAGGATGGCAGGCACACGATCATCACCGGCTATGCTTTTTATAAGAGTAGGGATAAAATACACTCTTATAAAAAATAGAGTTGGTGATGATGGTGTGCCTGCCATCCTGCAATATTGGCCGTCCGATTTATATCTGACGGATAGGAAAGAAACTATGACAATTTTGCAAAAAGGTACCCACACACCTCTCCACATTTGCAAATAAGGCCTTCCCTCGTTCATCCTTTTCTCTCACAAGATAAACTAGTCATACAAATGCATCTTAATGTTATGTGCAACGCACGGGCATCTTGCTAGTAAGAATGAAAACAAACGACAAAAAAATATTGGACGGTGGTTCGAAGTCATGACCGCAGGCACAGTGGACAAGGTGGCCTTGTATTGGTATGCTGGGCCGTCTGTTTTAACACACAGGAGCTGGTGTGGTGATTATACACACACGCACGCATGCACACGAACTGCATGCGCGCAACACTCACACGAACACATGCACCCACGCACGCACGCAACACTCACACGTACACACACAGCCACGCACGCAAGCAACACTCACACGCACACACGCACGCATGCATGCACACACCAGTACACCACACGACCAACACACACTCTCACGCTCAAGTGCCCAACCTACACGTGCATGCGCACACATCAGGCCCTAACAGACACATACACAACCAGGTGATTCCTGCGCACGGGGTGGAGTCTTGTCGCGCCTGCGTAAATTTGTGTTTATCTGACCTTTTACCTTTGCGAACTGACAGGTGGGACCCACAAGGAACATGATCAATTTAACTAGTCAACATGGTGCCACGCAGACTATTTGGCCGATCAACAAAGTGCAATCCGATGCTGAACCGTGAGCAAGTGACCGTATAATCACCACAAAGCATATATAGTGACCATAATCAGCTTATTCTGAAGTTCGGTGAACATATTACGCTTTTCTCTCTGTAGGCCCTCCAAAACTACATCTCTACACGTTCTCGCATGTTACATCTAACAACTATGCAATACAACACTACTACTACACTCTAACACAATAAATCATATGTGTTTTTAGTTTTACTAGATATCATATTGTTACTTAATTATTCAGTTTGCATACATTAAAATTGCCTTTGAAATGTATGGCCAGTATCATATACCACACGGGAAAAATCCCGCCCTTTCCTGTTTAATCAGGTTTGTATCGATGGATTGTGCGAAATAGCAAAACTATAGTACTATATACAGTACAAGTGACAGTTCACTGGGCCGTCGTGTCATGTACTCCTCCGTCGTAAGAGTGGAGCGCTCGCTTTCATAAATCTTCTAGCCCCTTTCGCCGACATATGGGGCATTAAGCTACCGGTTCCACGTGCCATACCGGAATACAGTGCAGAGCAGCCGGGGTGAAGCACCCAGTCATGGCGCCGGTGTAGTAATGAGCAATGAGGCATAAAATCACAAAGTTGCACCTTTCTCGTAGTTAAGTTGGAGGGACGAAGTAATAATGCTAAAAAAAGAAGTTGGAGGGACGAAGCAACCATCATTTCACTCGTTGCTGAATCCGCTTCTCCCTCATCTTCTTCAAGTTAACCATGTGTTGCTTCTGCCGTTGTTCTGCCTCATGTGGGAAGCGGATCGGCTTGGTAAAGCACTGACACGTGGGACCGCATGCTAGCAAACCGCCAGGACAACGTCCCCTAAAAATAAGAAACCTCCCCCGCCATCCGCGCGGCAAAATCACCTCCTTTTTACTAATCTTGATTCTATAATTTTTTAGATCAATATAATTGAGATTTGTATAGATAACACACAGGAGGAAAACCAAGTGGTACGGTTAAGGGCATCCACAATGTGTAGCCAAATGTGAAAATAGCTTTTGGCATCGTTGGAACCATTGTGGACGGTGTTGCCAAAGCCAAAAGGATGGAACCGAAGCTCCCTGATTGATTGATTAAAGGAATAGAAAAATGCAACATCTCTCCTCTTTCTCCCATGCTTGGACGCATGTACAGTATAGAGGACATGGTCTACTCCCCTGTCCCTTCTATCACAAATCACAAAGCAGTGAGGCGTCAAATCACAAAGCACGGATGAAGCAACCATCATTTCACTCTTCGCTGACTCCGCTTCTCCACCGTCTTCTTCGAAAAACCATCTCACGGCACTAAGCTGGACGGATGACGCTATTGTGTACGAGTAGTACTAGTACATTTACATGTCATTTGGTTCAACGGACTTCCTGGATGCAAATAAGGCGGTCGTCTTGGCTTGCAGGCGACACTTGCCAACAACTTACCGTGGTCTCCCTCAATGGTGTTCTCCGTCGAACACACTTCGCCAAACCACAAGGTTCGAGATATCGTCGACGTCACCGAAATGGCGAAGGAAGTCAAATATAGTTACTACCTTCATTTTTTTGTACACAAGGCCAGTATATCAAAATTACAATTTGCAAAAGGCCACTAACACTAATCGAGGCAAAATTGATGGGGTTTGCCTCGTACTAGCAACCAAGGACATTAATATCCCCCTACATGCATGCGGAAGTGATAAGGTTGGTTTGCATGGCGCTGCATTAATCAAGAGATGAGGAGTGAGATGGTTAGCTGTTTGGGATTTGAAGAAAATAATACGCATTAATTGACATGTGAAACGAGGATTTGTATCGATTAATCCCGCGAAGGAAAACCCCGCCTTTCTTTTTTAACACTAGTACTCCTAGTACGTAGTACTACGTACTTATCCTGTTTGGGTCTAGGCCTTGCATTGCCATACTTCGCCACACATTTTTGCCAAGCTTGCCTAAAGTTTTCAAAATGAAAAGGAGGTACACTTGCGCATGGCTGTCGCGGTCGCACTGCACCCTCACACGGTTGCTCCTGCACGCCGGGGTTGCACCGCACCCTCACATGCACAGTCGCTCCTGCACGCCGCAAACCCAACCAAGGGAGTGCACCCTCACTGACACGTGTTGTCGCATGTGAACAAACCAAACTCAGCCATCCTACCGCCGACACATATTTTTTGTTCATATAGTATGTTTATCCAACCGCATTTTGGGGAGTATCCGTACGGCCCGTGCGGTGGTCTGTTGGGGAAGAAGAAGAGGTGAGGAAGAAGGGTTAGGAGACGTAGGATATTCATCCAACCACCTGAAATGGTAGACTGACCCAAGTCAGGCGACTTGCATAACAATATATGTTTTTATTACACAACAAAAGATCCATAAAAACAACAACATAAATAAACACTATCACTGCTCGCGGAATGAGACAGCCTCGTCGTCTTTGGGTGCCGACGCGAACCAGCCGTAGCTGCCGACATGTGTCTCCGCATCGTGGTTGTCCTCGGCCTCCAGCTACTGGTTCACGCGGAGCGTGCGGGCGCTCTGCACGGACGAGAGCACCGCCCGGTTCAAGTCAAGGACGTCCGGTTCTGCCTGCAGGAGGGCCTCGATGGCAGCGGCATCAGCGCGCTCCGCGTCGAGTCGAGCCTCCGCCGCCCGGTTCAAGTCCAGGACATCCGGTTCCGCCTGCAGGAGGGCCTCGATAAGAGCGGCATCTGCGCGCTCCGCGTCGAGTTGAGCCTCTGCCGCCCGGTTCAAGTATAGGACATTCGGTTCCGCCTGCAGGAGGGCCTTGATGGCAGTGGCATCCGCGCGCTCCGCCTCAAGTTGAGCCTCCGCCGCCCGGTTCACATCCACGACATCTGGTTTCGTCTGCAGGAGAGCCTCAATGGTAGCGGCATGCGCGCGCTCCGCGTCGAGTTGAGCCTCTGCCTCCCGGTCCTCCTTTAGTATTGCTAGGTTGAACCGCTGGTCCGCCTGCACCATGGGGAACTCGGACGCCGGCACGAAGTCGACGTCCATCGTCTCATACCCATCGGGGGCCTTCTGCGCCGTGACCTCCGCCATGAACATTGGATCGGCTTCCTCCTCCTCGTAGCTTGGCTCCAGAGAACTCGGGGATTGGCCCGCCGCAAAGCGAGCTTGGGAACAGAGGTCTCTGGTGCCGACCGTCGTCGCGATTTCTGCGCGGCGCTCCGGCGTCAGCATCTTGTAGTACGTGATCTTGCAGCGCACCATGGCTTTTCGGGGAACTAGGGTACGCTTGATGCGGGCTAGGGGATCGAAAGGTGGGGGAAGGGGCTGGAGATTAGGTGTGGTTTTAGGACAGTGGCTGGCGTAGGCCGAGCAGCGAAGGTTCTGGTGTGAATAGTGGTTCCGGTGACGACCGGTCAATCGGTTTTGACCGTACATCGCTCTTGTCGCGTTCGCGTTGCAGCCCGGCATGCTGGACCCTACACGTCGCTTACCAAATGGAATGTGCTTTGTCTTGCGTTTTCGCTCGCTTGTGGGACCGCAGTTGAGAGCAAACCGACGTGCCTCCCCCTCCCCCGCCCGCGTCATTTTATGCGGAGTAAATAAAAACAGAGGGAGTATACTACGGATGAGGATCCCCTGACATGGCCGAACCCATTGAGTAACTGACATGTGGGGCCTAGAAAGCATGGGGTCTGCCAGTAAGTGACTGAAAGGGAGGGTAAGGCAGGGATACGTATGTGAAAGGAGCTTCCAATGATATAATTTTCACATTATACATCTCATGTACTATTAATCTTGTCAATAGTCAAATGCGGTTTTGAAAAATGCATTAGAGCATGGTTAATAATATAGCCACTCGATGGCTATAAGGAACTGCCATGTCATCTATAGCCATCATCTATTATGTGCACTCATACAGTAGTGTGGGCTATAATGCTGGCTATTTCCCACAAAAAATTATAAGGTTGGCTATTGTATTAGTACTTTTTCCCATCTCCTCTTCATCTCTTTCTTCATATTTATTGTACGTATTTAACTAGGAATGCGTATATAGCTAGGCTCTTGCATGAGAGCTCACTCCCCTTACTTTTTCACATCTCTCTCCTCCACATAGGCCCTATATAAATGGAAGGAGGGAGTACAACTATGAGCACTGCATACTCTAGTACAGATGTTGTCAATACTCCACTAGTACTATTGGACAGGGAGCTTAAAAAAGTTACTATTGGACTGGCTATACGTGGCGAAATCCTAGTAGGAAGAGCATGCGGGAGAACAAGCACATTCACGTGGTTGAAAACAAATTGGAAACCATCTCGAGTACAAATCTAGGAGTACGTACGAATCTAACAATATTGATTGGGCGTTGTTGAATGTTGATACTTTTTTTTTATCAAAGTAGAGATACTTTTACTACACATAAAACTTATATGTAAACTAGAAAGGATAGGAGGGAGTATATTGTACATTCAAAAATGAAACGAACATTGAATACCCTTTATATATGATTTGCAGATGCTATGATCACCGGTTCAATATTTTGAATCTGCCTTAGGTATCACACATGCCCCCACTCGTTCTCTCTCGATTTCATCTCGGGGTCCGGAGATCGATTGAAAGAGGACTAGGGTGGGTACAATACGTTCGTTTCGCTTATGAACATACAATATACCCCCTCTGATCCCCACAGCCCCCCCCCCCCCCCCCCCCCCCCGCGCGGGTCATTTCTATAATAGAAACAGACCAAACCTTTATCTCCTTGCACGACACGCAATTGATCTCTCAGCATCAATTGATCTCGTCAACATGTGTCGGGGCATGAACGAATGGGATGTCAAAACTAAGATGCGCAGCGACACGTAGTGGAGGCAAAGTGAAACTTCAAATGAACCATTTGTTTGTATGCATGTCGGACAAATTAAAAATAAACATTGGAAATTCAAGCATGGTCTAGGCCCACATGTGAATGATACTCGGCGGAATGTTCAAATGAGGCATGCGGGAGGATGGACTCGACCGGAGGGCGACATGATCGATGGAGAAGAGGGTTGGAGAGGAATGAGAAATAAGAAAACGCCACATGATTATACTTGAACGGCTTAAATAAACAATAAGTTGTCTCGCTTGGCCTACATAGTGCAAGGCCTAATGCGCAACGCGGAGCACTGATGCTCGAATATGGCCGGGAAAACAGGGAAACCAACATGTGGGGCACACCTGTCGGGACGACGTAGCACAAACTAGTCCAATGGATGAGCTGGCCCATGACCTCCTCGCCACCGGCAACCGTTCATGTGGGTCGTGGGGGCCAACAACGTGGCGCAGCTCCAGCACCGCCTCTGGACACGGCGACCGCGGTGAGCGACATGCTCATCGTCGCTAGACACGGTCGGTTTCAGTGTGTCAAGGGTGGTGTAATTGTTGTGGCACGACCAACAGTATGTTTGGTTTGTGCCCAAGGTTGCCCCATCAAATCATTGGGTAGCCAAAATTTTGGTTGAGGTTTTGGTTGCCCATGATTTGGCCGACATCGGCAAGAAAAATGAACTAGAGTTGGCTAGAGTTCATTGGCATGCCAAAAAATGGCAACCATCCATTTTTGGGTCATGACCAAAACCTCAAAAAAATGGCAACCATCCAAACAAAGACCAATCTATGGGTCATGACCAAAATTTTGTTAAGTGCACTTTGGCCACAATCCGAACACACCCCAACACCCGGCTCGTCGAGGATGCACGGGGCGCTGAGACGCGTCCCCGGAGTGGTGTAGCATGGCCAACTGCATCCTCAGGACCTGAGACCATGCCGGGTCGTCTTGCTTTTTCAATGACATGCGTCGATCGCATGTGAGCAAAGGGCATCTCCAACGTTGCCACGACCGCAGCTGACTACCCTGGCACACCAAAAACCCTCATCCCTCACGCCGTCGCGCGGTGCGTTCCCAGCTGGCGCCAGCTGCCCGCATTCATGTCGTCCGTCTGCATGCCGTTGTTAAGAGGCTCGGTGCCCGAGGAACCAACTCCGGTGACTTAATGGCGCACCAGGAAGCTTGGCCTCACATAAATGCGCTACTTAAAGCGGCAACGCCCAACTAACCTCCACACAATAGCGCATCGTCCTCCTACCTGGCACCACATCCGCCATGACCGCAAGCACGAACGCTCTGTGGGAGAGCTTGTCTTCGGGAATGGAGCTCGAGGTCGCCGCCCTCGCTCAAGTCGCCGCACAAGCGGTGGCCACGCTGGCGTCCGACGACGGGAGCACCGTCAGCCACGCGTCCTACTTGCCGCCGTCCGACGTCCGGCACTGCTGAGGTCGGGGACTCCTCCGAGGATGAGTAAGGCCTGGGAGGCGGCAGGGCATGGTGTGCCAACTGGCCGGTCCGTCTCCCGTGTTCTACTTTTCCTTGCCGGAGACCGCACCTTCACTTCACGGGTCTTGAACCCCGCCCCCTAACATGGAGATCGCAGATGGAGGACGTCAGTCACCGCCGTCGAATAGGTTTAGGGTCGGGTTTCTTTTACTTTTTTGTCCTATAAAAGTTCAAAATGTAATGAAAATATGTCGTGCTTGCATTAATCTCGGCCGGTGTATACGAACTTTCACAATAATGTAGTATATTGTAGGAGTACTAGCAAGATGCTTGTGCATTGCACGGAAGATCAGGATCTTGTGGGAGAAAAGGATGAATGAGGGAAGGCCTTATCTGCAAGTGCACATTCAAGCATTTCACATTTTTATACATCTACGGGAACCTACGAAAGGGTTAACGTAAATTGCCTCTCTCTCTCCTCCCCTGATTTTTATGGTGGTGGGCCCCTCCCCCCCATTCTACAATCAACAGCTCACACGTTTCACATTATGTTAATTACGTAACTGGGACTGTGTAGGTGTAGCATTACTCGTCCTAAAAAACCCAACTAAGCCAACCTCCCAGCATATCGCGCGGGAAAAGACCCGGCCACGCCGTTTTAGTCGGGATTACCAGATTACTAGTAGTAGTATCGATGGATCGCGCGAAGCAACAAATTTTTTTTTGAGGGGGCGAAGCACCTAGTTTAAAATGAAAAGGGGCGGTACACTCACAGCACCCCTGTCGCGGTCGCTTTGCACCCACACACGTTCGGTCCTACACATGGCTCACGCAAACGGAACGCGCTTCGGCTTGCCTCTTCACTGACACGTGGGACTGCACTTGGAGAAACCAACCATGCGCCAAACTCCCCCCGCCCACTGTGCAAAAATCCTCCGCTCCCCACCCAAAAATCCACCCAAATCCTAGATTCAATTGCCCTTCGGCCAACTAGCCAATAATATTCCCCAAACCCCCTCCCCGCCGTCCCCCTCCACTCCATTCACTCTGCCAAAGCTGCCCTCCCTGCCATGTCAATACGTCGATGCCGCGGTTCGTCGAGGGGACGCATGGTGATCCTCTCGCTCCCACAGTCCGCTCTCGTAGACTGCCGTCCTCTAGCCGCGCCGCCACCGCTAGCGACGTTCTTGTGAAGGTGCATGGCGGTCAGCGCCGCCACGGTTGGCGACGTTCGTGTGGAGACGCACGGCGGTCAGCTTCTCCCACGGTACACGCATTCTAGACTGAGGCCCCGTGCATGTCGGTGTAGCGCTGCATGTTAGCTGATAGACGATGTTAATCTCACTGTTTGCAGTAGTAGTTTATAGTCAATATGCTCTGCTTAAGAAGCTTCCTGCCCTGTTCTGCACTCAATCTACTTAGCTGAGATGGCATGCCAAGGCCGATTAGTTGCTAAAATATCCTGCCATATATTTATTATGAAGTAGATTGCCATGGTCTAGTAGCCAATCTATTAGGTGAAATAGCTCTACACCGTTTTATACTCGATATTTGTTGTTGCGATGGCCTTTGATAGTTCGATGATTGTGTGCTCGACCTCATTGACTTCTAAGACAGCCTGCCATAATTTAGCACTCAAATCTGTTTGCTGAATTAGCTTTACATACATTTCGTTACTTAGATCTGCTCGTCCAAATATCTTGCCATAGCTTTAGACCTCGACCTAGGTATTTTCTTCTGGACTTCATAAAAAGCATATATGTTTTTCCTATAATATCTAGTAGAAGAACTAATTTGTATGTCTAACAGATGGACATGACTTGGATAACTTCTGCTCGAAGATTCTCCGCTGCATATGTCGAGGGGGTTGAAAACTTCATGAACTTTATCAGAGCTGAGTACGGTGGTCCGAAATCAGATGTGCTCTGCCCATGTAGCAGTTGTATGAATTCAGTTACAAGACCCCAGTCAACTGTGCAAAATCATCTACACTTGTATGGGATGTCGGTCACATATACTAGGTGGGTTCATCATGGTGAAGCTATGAACGATGGCCTTTGATAGTTCGATGATTGTGTGCTCGGCCTCATTGACTACATGGAAGCAGCAGATCACCATCTTGATTTGCCTGATGCTCAGGTGGAACAGGAGGAGGAGGAGGTGGTGGCGGAACCAGTGAGTTTGACCAACATTGAAACAATGCTACGAAATGCTCGTGCATTCCGTGAACTTTCACCTATAGAAGAAAAATGGTGGGCCCGCATGTTAGAACAATGCAACGTTGATGTCACCCCAGGAAATAAGCTGTCAGTATTGTCAGCTATGGCCACCTTTCTTCAGGTGAAGACATCTGAGCGGATGACCAACAAGTCATTCGATGCGATGTTGGATGCTTTCCGCAAAGCTTTCCTAGATGCGTCTGAGCTGCCACACACCTACAGTAAAATGAATAATTTCCTTCGTGCAGTTGGAATTGGATATGATATGATCCATGTTTGTAAGAATAATTGTGTTCTTTTCCAGAAGGATTATGCCAACTTAAGTGAATTCCCGAAATGCAAATCATCAAGATGGAAAGATGGCGATGCTGTGAAGAGGATTCCTCATAATGTTCTGAGACATTTTCCAATTACACCAAGATTGCAGAGGTTGTTTCCTGATGCTGAAACAAGAGAGGATGTACTGTGGCATTCTAGGAACCGGGAGTACAGAGATCAGAATGAAATGAGCCATCCATCACATGGTAGTGAGTGGAAAAGCTTCAATCAGAAGCATGAAAAGTTTGCTGCTGACCCGAGAAACATTAAACTTGACTTATCTTCAGATGGATTTAACCCATTTGGCCACCAGAGCGCCACATATAGCATGCGGCCAGTGCTTGTTATCCCTTACAACATGCATCCAAATGTCTGCACCAAAGAATCAAACTACATGATGGCCTTGCTCATCCAAGGTCCAAAAAGTCCTGGAAAGGATTTTGATTTGTTCATGGAGCCTCTTGTGGAGGAACTTCAACAGCTATGGAGGGGTGTTCTCACTCGAGACCTATATAGCGGCCCACCAGCTGATTTCTTTATGTGTTCTATTATTATGTGGTGCATCCATGATTATCCGGCTTTGGGCACTATGTCAGGGCGAACGACACATGGTTACAATGCATGTGTTCGCTGTGATAGGAATCCGCTGTCATACGCAATACTTAGCAAGATCTGTTACATTGGACACCGTCGTTTCCTTGCCAAGGACAAGTCGCATCCTAGAAAATACCGAAGACATGTGTTCAATGCAAAGCATGAAAATCATGATGCGCCAAAGAGGCTCACCGCCGATGAGTTGCAAGTGGAATTAGAGAAGGTCAGGCATATTACACCAGGAAACCATCCTGATAATTGTAGCGGGAAAAGAAAGCGTGGCAGGGCAGAAGAGAGATTATTGTTTACCCGCAGGTCCACTTTGTGGGACTTGGAGTATTGGAAAGATTTGGATTTGTGGCATAATCTTGATGTGATGCACATCGAGAAAAATATATGTGGCAGCATTATCGGCACACTTCTTAATATTGAAGGCAAGATGAAAGATACCTTAAAATCTAGGATTGATTTGACACACCTGGGTATCAGACAGGATTTGCAGGTGCAAGATGAAGGTAAACCATGGGATATGGCACCATCTGTGTACGTCTTGGACAAGGTAAAAAGAAAATAATTCTGCAAGGTCCTATCACGTGTGAGATTCCCACATGGATTTGCTTCCAACCCTGAAAGGAGAGTCAGTGCAGATGGAGACAAGGTACAAGGGTTGAAAACTCATGACTGCCACATCCTACTTCAAAGGGTTTTACCTGTTATCCTTAGAGGATTGAGCCGCCCTGACTTATACAGAGCAATTGCAGAGTTGGGACAATTCTTCAGGGAACTCTGCAGTAGAAATATCAGGATAGATGCTTTGGAGCGTCTTAGAGACAAGATACCAACTATCCTATGCGACCTTGAGAAGATATATCCTCCAGCCTTCTTTGATGTGATGGTGCATTTGGTTGTTCATCTACCTGATGAGGCACTACTTAGAGGTCCAGTACAGTATGGCTGGATGTACCCTATTGAAAGGCGGCTAGGCACTTTCAAGGGCTATGTTAGGAACAGAGCTAGACCCGAGGGTTCCATTGCAGAGGCCTACATTGCTACAGAATCGTTGACATTCTGCTCAAAATACATTGAAACACCTGATCAGCTTAGCAAAGACGGGGATGAAGACAATCCCGGGCTCAATGTTTTCGATTATTCTGTTCGAGTTACAGGGAAGAGTCGACAAGAGGACAAACCTAAAGATTTGGACAAAATGGTTTGGTATGTGTTGAATAACTGTCCTAAGATACTACCTTATATCAAGTAAGTGCTAAGTACTGCAGCTTATACATCGTAATCTACTAAACTTGCAGCACATTCTTATATATTTAGATGTTTGACGCGGTCACTATGTTGTGCGGCATCTACAAAAAGGATTTACTGCCGCAAAATCCAAGAAACATTGACAAGCTGGTTATGGAAGGATTTGCGAAATGGTTCAAGAGCCATGTAAGCTTTTGAATTGCATTGTCAGTTTTTTAAATATATTGAGTACATAAGATGACTAGCTTGTCTATTTTCTAACCATAGGTTAAGAAGATGTGGGAGGAAGGGCAGGCAGTTGATGATGCCCTTTACTCACTCGCGGTGGGTCCTGATACTCGGGTAAGACATTATGAATCTTGCATTGTTGGAGATGTGTGCTACAACACCCTTGCACGAGACGAAGGCAGGAAGACAGAAAACAGTGCCATCATGAGCACGGATACGTATGACAAAGAGACAACTGAAATGTATGCTAACATAACAGACATTGTTCAGTTGTAGTATATCTCCAGTTTCGAGGATCATCGGTGTGTGGTTCTGTTGTGTTGTCGTTGGTATAACCTATTTTCCAGGATCGCAAAACCCAGAGCTGATGATTATTCCAAATCCATCAATGTCAAGGTGGCGTACAAGACCAATGAGCCTTTTATTTTGGCAAATCAAGCAACAGAGATATTTTTCTTGGAAGACACATTTGCACGTAGCGATGACTGGAGAGTAGTGCAAAGGTTTGAGCAGAGGAATTCGTTTAATGAAGTTGCACAACAAGATGATTCTTACACTGCTCCTGATGTACAAGATAACACAGATGTTCCTAATATCTTTGAGAACCATCACGTCAATGACGCCGGCGAAAAGATTGCCTGTCGTGCTGTGGACACACAAGAGTTGATCAAGAAGAAGCCAATGTTCGACGATGTTGAGGACGAAGAAGAAGATGACACTGTGGGGAATTATGATTCAGACTGATACACATGGCGAAGATGTTGACGCTGCTGCCGTGGATGATGATTACATTGCTTTTGTCGTATTTGCCTGTCAGAAGACTTTTTTTTATCTACTATGTGAAATTGTGTTTGCTATGACAACTGAAACCTGATGAACATGTTGTTTAGTATTTTCCTGTGAGAACATCACTTGTTATGTATGCTGATTTGTGTTTGTTGATTGTATGACGACTAAAACATGATGACATTGTTGTTTAGTTGTATTCATGTTTGGCTGTGAAACTTGAATTTGATGACATAGTTTGCTATTGGACTACAATTTGCTCGACGTCTTCGAATGAGAACAAAGCTGACCCGACAGGTCCTCTGCTAATTTATTTATTTATTACCAAAAGGGCCTCTGCTATTTATTTATTTATGAGCAAAAGGGGATACCCCCTGATTTCCGTTAATAGAAATCATTAGATGTTCACAACACTACGCCCAGCCTACTACACAGGTTTCATTCATTACTAGTTTCAGCAAAGTGCTCATGTCGTAGTCACCGAATACATCACGAGTGCTACATACACTGCAAATAAAGAGACAATCATCCTACAGAGCACATCGATTTTGCCCATTATATTCACAAGCTCTTTCATCTCCTCATTACTGTCAAGGCCGTTCAGCAGTTGTTTCTTGGCCATGATCAGAGGAACTGCATCTTTAACCTTCTGCTCTGCATCTTCCTCTTCTGCCGTTCCTTCAGTTACTTGTCCAACTCCCCAACCTGCTGGCATTGGGATTCCTCGGCTAACCAAATAATCAGCGTAGTTGCACTCCCCCACATCAGAAACTTCCCAGAAATACAAATCACATGAATCTTCCCTTTTCTGCACGAATCAAATTGGAAGATCATCAACAAAACTATTAAAAAAATCAGTAGCTAAAAGCAGCAGAACAACACTTAAACATATTATTACCACATGATTCAGGCATTCGGCCAGGGTTGAGGATTGTGGTTGAGACGCAACGGATGACTCTGCGTGATTTACAGCTGTGGCACCACACAAATGGCAGCGGATTGCGATGAGCAACCGGCTGCGGTGCGCGTGCCGGCGGAGGTGTGATGAGACCCACAGGCGATGGTACGGGTGGCGACTTGGCGCATATTTGGTTGTTGCCTGCTGAAGAGCTGGTGGATGAGCAACCAACGGACATGGTTGTTGAGGCCAGAGCTTCTGATGCTAGGAAGAGTAAGTAGAGAAGAGGAGAAGCGAACGTTGGATATGTCAGTTTCATTACTTGCTGAGTAGCATAGCACCAGATATAGTCATAGTCTAGGTTTGTATTCGAACCAGCTACAGGAGCACGTCTCTCTTTTTTCTAAAACTCAACAACGTCTTTGATTCCTCCACCTCACATCTGGGACCTACCGGAAGGGCCTCTGTATTTCATGAAAAAAATGTGCCCCCCACTGACAGGTCGGACCCACCAGTTATCTTCGCACGCAAGGAAGTGCCTCCTTATTACGCACAAAAAAGGAATACTCCCCCTGCCAGCTGGAACCCAACATCGTGGGAGACTGAATTGTGGGCCTACCAAGTTGACGGGGACAGATGGCTTTGTCAACTTAGTCAATATGAACGATTCTAGCTCCAGTTACCGTACGATGTTCATCCAACGGCAGTAGTGCTTCTTCAACCTCTGGTCTTCTTGCTCCAGCCGCCCAAACCAGTGCCGGGCGTGCTGCGTGCTCCTGCCTCCCGTGGCCGGCTGTGATGCCGCGGAGGCCTCACCGCCCCTACTACTCCCACCGCTGGCCAGGCCATCCCTCTACTCACACACACCCCCTGTTATTCTGCGGTGACAACAGCCTCACACCGTAGCCGCCAGTGAACCCTCGTACTCCTCTCCGCGTGGGCATCCACTGCCGCGTCTTCCCTGGCTCCGTGTCGTCCCCTTCCAAGGACTCGCCGTCGTCCACCGCCGTGGTGCTCTCGGCAATGTGGTCAACGACTGACTTCCATCGGAAGAGTACTGTACGTGGAGAGGCTGACAGCTCGGTCCACGGCCACAGCCCAGTTTTTTTGTGATTTGCCAAGTAAGTCTCTTTGTTAGGCATGTTAGGCTACAAATCTTTCAAGACAAGGAGAGCTTCATTCGGTTGGCCGAGAAAATGGCCTATCAGAAATGAGAAATGGGTTGTACATTTTTAAAACACATCAAACCGGCAATTAGTTTCAAGTTTCTATCTTTTCATTTCGAGATTTTAAATTGCATTGATTTTTATGCGTGGACAATTTGTTGGATTTTACATTTATATACATTTATTTTTAAAATAAGTTTGAATGTGACTCGAAATTTCGGGACTAAAAACAGTTCGGACCGCACCGAAATATGCAGAATTTCGTATAATTTTTTAACCGTGGCCACAATATGGGCTATAATGCTAACAAAAATAATATGGGCTCCAAAAAACCTTAAGAATTAGCAAATGGGCTGTAAATTATTAGAAATAATGGCAGATGGGATGTATGATGTTTTCCACAGATTTGAGGCTTTCCTAAAAAAAGGTTGACACACAAGTAGTGACTATTGGATGTCCATCCAACGGCCGTCATGCTTCTTCAATCTCTGCTCTTCCTGCTCCAGCCACTCAAACAAGCACCGGCAGGACTGCCTGCTCTCTCCTCCCCACGGTCGGCTGTGCTGCCGCGCAGGCCTCACCGCCCTACCGTACTCCCATTGCTGGCCTACCCATCCCTCTACTCACCCACACCTGCTGTTATTCTCTGGCGACGGCAGATGATCCAGTAAACCCTCGTACGGTCGTACTCCCCTCTGTGTGGGAAACAACTGCCGAGTCTTCCCTTCCTCCGTGTCGTTCCCCTCCTAGGCCTCGCCGTCGTCCACCGCCCTGGTGCTCTCGGCGCGGCCTGGTCAACGTGGTCAATGACCGACATGCATCTGAAGTGGACTGTACGTGGAGAGGCTGACAGCTAGGTCCATGGCCGCACGCAAGAAATGCCTCCTTATTACGCGCAAAATAATGATTCCTCTAGTTGACATCTGGGACCCACTGAAAGGGCCTCTGTATTTCGGGAAAAAATGTTACCACCGCTGATAGCTTGGACCCCCAGCTATATCTTCACATGCAAGGAAGTGCCTCCTTATTACGCACAAAAAAATGAATACCGCCCTGCTAGCTGGGACCCAGTATAGTGGCAGGCTGACTTGTGGGCCTACTAAGTTGACGGGGACGGAGGGCTTTGTCAACTTCGTCAATATGCACAATTCTAGCTCCAGTGACCGTACGATGTCCATCCAACGGCCGTAGTGCTTCTTCAACATCTGTTCTTCTTGCTCCAGCCACCCAAACCAGCGTCGGTCGTGCCTCCTTCTCCTACCTCCCATGACCGGCTACGATGCGGTGGAGGCCTCACTGCCCCCTACTACTCCCACCGCTAGCCAGGCCATCCCTCTACTCACCCACACCCCCTGTTATTCTGTGTCGACGGCAGCCTCACACCGCAGCGAACCAGTGAACCCTCGTACTCCTATCCGCGTGGGCATCCACTACCGCGTCTTCCCTGGCTCCACGTCGTCCCCTTCCTAGGCCTCGCCGTTGTCCAGCGCCCTGGTGCTCTTGGCGCGGCGTGGTCAAGGAACGACTTCCATCGGAAGAGCACTGTACGTGGAGAGGCTGACAGCTGGGTCCACGGCAGCCGCAAGGAAGTGCCTCCTTATTACGCGGAAAATAATTATTCCTCCACCTGACAGCAGGGACCCACCGGACGGGCCACCATATTTGGCGAAAAAATGTTTCCCCCCTAACTGCTGGGACCCATCGGACGGGGCAACATATTTCGCAAAAAAATAAGTTCCCCCCGCTGTCAGCTCAGACCCACCAGAGGTGCCTCCTTATTACGCACAAAAAAATGAATACCCCCCCTGCTAGCTGGGACCCACCTTGGTGGCAGGCTGACTTGTGGGCCTACTAAATTGACGGGGACGGAGTGCTTTGTCAACTTAGTCAACATGAACGATTCTAGCTCCAATGACTGTACGATGTCCATCCAATGGCCGTTGTGCTTCTTCAACCTCTGGTCTTCTTGCTCCAGCCGCCCAAAGCAGCGCTGGTCGTGCCGCATGCTCCTGCCTCCCATGGTCGGCTGTGCCGCGGAGGCCTCACTGCCCCCTACTATTCCCACCGCTGGCCAGACCCTGCGGCGATGGCAGCCTCACACCGCAACCGAACCAGTGAACCCTCGTACTCCTCTCCGCGCGGGCTTCCACTATCGCGTCTTCCCCGGCTCTGCGTCATCTCCTTCCTAGGCCTCGCCGTCGTCTACCGCCCTGGTGCTCTCGGTGCGGCGTGGTTAACGTGGTCAAGGAACAGCTTCCATCGGACGTGGACTGTACGTGGAGAGGCTGACAGCTGAGTCCACGACCGCAGCAAGGAAGTGCCTCCTAATTACGTGCAAAATAATTATTCCTCCACGTGACAGCAGGGACCCACCGGACGGGCCACCGTACTTCACGAAAAAACGTTTCCCCCTGACTGCTGGGACCCACCAGCTACATCTTCGCACGCAAGGAAGTGCGTCCGGGCAAAAAAAATGATTCTCCCCCCTGATTGTTGGAACCCACCAGCTACATCTTCGCACGCAAGGAAGTGCCTGATAGTCGGGACCCACCTGGTCAAAGCGTACGTAGCATTGTCATTCTGGTCGCGAACGTGTACGTACATACTTTTCGATGTAGAAACACGCACGTGTCGTAGTAGAGGTGCGCACGTAGCATGTACACATACGTACAGCGGCCAGTGTGCAAGAAAGAAAATAAGGCCACGTACGTACATATGGGCAGGGTCTCGAACGCCTACGCGCGCATACGTACGGCAAGGGATCGTGTACATGGCTGGGTCGGAATGGAGAAACAATGTCATTGTCGTGTTCATGGGGATCCAACCAGCTAGGTTAGAATGGAATGCGTCGTCTTGTTAATCCGGAGGGCTTGGACGGAACAACCGATGGAAACGAGGCCTGGTGTACCGCAGAACGGAGGAAACGGCCTTGTGTTTGACCGGCCACGTTCAAAACGGGATCCTGTTCATCGGGAGGGGGTCTGGCGTACCACAAAACAGAGGAAATGGACCTCAACGGACGAAAGAGGGGTCCTATTGATTGGGAGGGGTGTGGCGTACCACAAAATGGAGGAAACGAACTTGTGTTGGAGCGCTACGGTCGAAACAGGGGTCCTGTTCATCGGGAGGGGTGTGGTGTACCACAAAACGGGACTCCACGGGATACTGTTCATCTCCACCGTCGACCCCCTCCAGCCTCCATGGGCTACTATTCATCCACCGTCGACCTCCTCTGTCGGATCTCGGGTTTCGGCAGACCCTTGACGTTCGAACACTGGGGTGCGCGCGGAGATTTCGCCTCCTACCTACCTGCACCCCTCCGCCTCGCTAAGATCTAAGCAATGGAAAGAACAACACAAACGACACAGGGTTTAGACTGGTTCGGGCCACCTTTGCGGTGTAATACCCTACTCTAGTGTGTGGTGTGGTGGATTGCCTCTTGGGCTGATGATGATGAACAATACAACGAAGAATAGCCTCGCGAGGGTCTACTCTTGGCTGGGGGGATGAACTGCTGGGAGGAGTTCAGTCACTCTTCTCTCTCTCTGCTTTCTTGCTTTCTCTCTGCTAGGGTTCTACCAGATCTCTTCCCGTTATCCCTTCGTTCTCTCTTCCTCCTTTGTGGGTGGCTGGTCCTATTTATAGAGGCCCTGGTCCTCTTCCCAAATATCGAGCGGGAAGGAAGCCAACAATGGTGGGCTAATTTGAAGGGGGACAGCTAGTACTAGCTATCCTGACAAAAGTAGTCTTCGCCTGCACAAAGCTCTGGTGGTGACGCCGTCTTGGGCTCCACGATGACCTCCGTCTTGCAGTCCTCCTGGTCTTGGTCTTGTTGCACCGAAATGGCAACCTTTGCCTGATGCCTCGGTACTCCGCGGCTGCGCTTGCTCCCTTTGCACCAAAGGGGAAAGGAGGACGCTGCGCGGGCTGGCACCCGCTTGGCGCCTTCGGTCGTCATGGCTTGCGTCACGGGCACCTCGTGAGGTACCCCGCCTTGATCTCTCCGCCTCCGCGCGAGCCAGCCTGATGAGGCCGTGCCTGAGGAAGCTCCGCGTCGTCCGCCCCGCGAGGCTTGGCCCCTCGCGAGGGTCTTGAGTCTGTGTTGGTGAAGATGGGCCGCGCTGGGCCCCCTTTTGAGCCATGCCGCAGGCCGCAGGCAGGCAAGTCTGGGGACCCCCGTTCCCAGAACGCCGACAGTAGCCCCCAAGCCCAAGGCGCGCACGGACTTGGCCGTGCAGGGAGGCGGAAGGGCGAGGGCGAAGCGCCGCGGGCCCTAACAGCCTGCGGCCTTTGGCGCCGCGTGGTGGTTGATTAGACGTGGGCGGCACTGCTCCCCCACGCCTCCCTGATTTTTGCGCCATGCTAGGCGGACTTGTAGTTGTACACAGCCGCTCCCCTTTCTGTCGCTCGAGCGCCCTCTGTCCTTCCTCCGCTCGAACTCCAGCTTCTGTTTTCGACCCAATCTCGAACTCCCCCCCCCCTTTTCCATCGCCATGGCTCTGACGAAGAAGGGAGGAGGGAAGAAACCCATGTCTCCGCCTGGTCTGCCGCCATTGGCGGCCCCCGCCGAGGGCTTAGGCAAGGTCAGCTCGGCTCTGGCCAATATCTTCAACGAGTGCGGGAGGACGCCGGCCTGGCATGCGTCCCACTCCTCCATCGACAGGACAGTCACCGAGGTCCCGTATTTCGCCGACGCCCTGCGGGCGGGTTTGGTTCCTCCCTTTTCTGATTTCTTCAATGCCGTGCTTTCCCACTATCAGATCCACATGATGCATCTGGGTCCTGAATCCATCACCCTCCTTTCGATCTTCGCCTTTGTTTGCGAGGCTATGATGGGCATCCTTCCTTCGGTTGCCTTGCTGCGCCACTTCTTCTCGCTGCGCCTTGTCGACCCAACCAAATGTTGGGCATGCGTGAGCTTTGTTGCCGCGTCTGAGACTACGGCCTCGGGGATAGACTTCAAGCTCCCCCTGCCCGCGACTGGGTTCCGCGAGCGGTGGCTGTATGTGGACGCAGGGGTGCCCAGCCCCCTGCTATCGAAGCCAACTTCGCCTGCTGTCCCCAATTCGGGTTGGGGCCAGGGGACGCTTGAGAGCTCCCGGCTCGTCTTCGTCTGGCACCGCTTCGCGTTCTTGAGGTCGCTCGGTGTGACAGCGCCCAAGGTGGTGAAGGAGTTCCTGCTACGCCGCGTTGTTCCTCTCCAACGCCACTCCTGCCGGATGTGGGCCTTCAGGGGGCGCGACGACCGTATGAGGCTCCAGGAAGAGGACTTGGCTCCTGAAGTGCTGAGGACAACACTCTTGACCCTGACTCGGGACCCCAACCTTGGCAGCATCCAGCAGGGAGGGGCCTTGCTGTACCTCTGCCAGAGCAGGGGCGATTTTGTGAAGCAGATGCCTGTCTTTGATGAGTGGGGGCCGCGCCCCGCCGGCCTCCAGGGGCCTCGCAAGAACCCAGTGGTGGTGATCGCCCTTCCAGTCGGCCAAGGCGGCTCTTCCTCGAGCGGCGGAGCAGGGAGGCATGAGGCGCCAAAGGCCGAGGGGGCTCCCGGCGGGGTGATGGCGACGGGCGACGCTCATGAGGGAGCGGCTCTCGGGGCCAATGCCGCTGAGGCTGAGGGTGACGAGCAGCTGCTCTCAACGCTTGCGACTGAGGCCCCTGAAGTTCCGGCTCCTTCCCTTGGCGAGGCGATTGGCAGCGCGCATCAGGCGAGCGCCCGTGACGCAGATCGCCTTGATGCTCCTTCTTCGTCGCAGGTTGATCCCTGCTCCCAACTCTTGGGCCGCTTCCGTGTGGACTTTGAGGCCCTCCGAAAGAGAAGGGAGGCCCTGGGCGACGATTATCCTTGTCGCCTGCTGAAGCACGGGAAGTACTTCGCCACTGATGAGTAAGGCTTCTCCTTTCCCAGCTCCCGATCCTTCTATTGCTTTTACTGACCCTTGCTCCACAGGCGCCTTCCAGCCGAGTTTGCGGAGACGGCTGAGGTGCCGTCCCCCTTGGCTTCGCCCCCTCCATCGCCCTCAAGCGCCTCGAGCAGCAGAGCCCTTGTGGTGAAGGTGATCGAAGAGGCGGACCGTCCCGAGGCGCATCGTGGCCCTGCGCACCTCGCGATCCTCTTCCGCAGGCCTTCTCATGGCATAGCCAGCCTGCCGTGGGCTTCCCGCCTGGTCGTGGACTGCGATTGGCTGAGGCGCTCCTTGCGTTCTTCTCCTGGGGACGGGCTGGCCCCAGGCCGGGCCTCTGGCGTGGCGTGCCCGACCATCGCGAGGGTGCCAGCCCCCAGCCCCCAGCCCGGAGGGGGGGCTGGTTCGTGGCCCCCGGCGCTTGCTTGGGGCAGATGATGGCGTGGAAGACGTGCTCGAGCGCGCTCGGGAGCGTCGCGCTCTCCCCCAAGGATTCCTTCGAAGGGCGGCTGACGCGGTAAGCCTGCTTGGTGAGGAGCTTGCTGATGAAGACGCGCGCCTTGAGGCCGAGGGCCTGCGCCTGGCTGCAGAGAGGCGCGAGCTGGAGGCCGCCATTTCCCTTGCGTGCCGCCAGCGCGATCTTGAAGACGCAGAGGCCAAGGCGTCGCTGATGGCCTCTCGGGAGGCTCGATCTTGGGCCGCTGAGGAGGCCCGGGAAGCCGACCGGCGGCAAACGGCGGCGGAGGAGCGGGCTCTGGAGCTCTTGGCCTGGTGCCACTCACTGGAGGAGCTGGTGGAGCTGCGCGAGGAAGCCCTCGTGTCGATGAAGGTGGCCTCTGGCGACTCAGCAGAGCTCCAGAAGCGTGAGGAGGCGCTGACGCTGGAAGCCGCCGAACGTGCCCGCGAGTACGAGCGTTTGGAGACGAGGGAGCGCTTGGTGACACAGGCGGAGGATGATGTCGCTGCACAGGAAGCCCACGTCCTAGAGGAAGTCGGACGTCGAGTGGCGATGGAGCATTTGAACCTCGAGCACGAGTTCGAGGAGAAGTTGGGGTTGATCCGGGCCGAGGTTGAAGGCAGGACTGCTGCCTTGAGAGCCAAGCTGGAGGGGGTGACATGGCAGGCCGACGCTTTCCGGGCCGCCCTTGAGGTGGCGGAAGGTGAGTTAACCACCTCCCAGGCCGAGGTGCTCCTTCTTCGCTAGCGGGTGGAGGAGGTTGAGGCCGTCGCGTGCCAGAATGCGGATGAGATATGTCAGTGGCGGATCCTAGAGCATGAGCACGGCCCCATGCTCACCACACTCCGAGAGAGAGCCAACACAGCCTTGGGCAACATTTGCGAGGCGGCTATTAGCGAGCCGCATACAGTCAACTACGCCAGCAATCTTCAGTTCTTCACTGACATGGTGACGCAGCTGGAGGTGCGGTCGGTCAGGGCTGACAGGTTGGTGGAGAAGAGGAGCCGTGCCCTGCTCGGGCGTGCCTTTTCTCGCGTCTTCAGCCATCTCCAGGACATGGATCCCCACTTCGATTTCGACGCCGCCATCGCCCCAGTCCCCCAGGCTGTCCGAGGCGACCTGGCGCGCTGGGTGGAAGACAATGTGGATGCTCTTATCAGGGCCTTCGCTTCAGACAACGACGGTGTGGTCATGGCTGCCGACAAGGGCGGTGCGGCGCACGGCCCTGACGCCGCTGGCGGTGACGCGGACAGCGATGGCGAGCTCAGCGGCGCCAGCAGCGGCTCGGGTGGTGCTCTTGAGGACGCATTGGGGGATTTATCCGACTGATTGTGCATTGTTCCTCCTTCCTTGCCCTGCGTAAATAGAACTAAGGTTTTGGCCTGATGGCGGTGAGAGCATTTGGGAGGGGGAGCCCCTTATGTAAAACTTGTGTTCATCGTATTAGTAGTCGCTACATTGCCCACGCGCCCGCGCCAAGTGGTTGGCTTAAGCGACACGCTGGTCGGCTAGTTTACCTTGGTCCCGTGCTGGCCCTGAGGCAGCCTGTGGGGGGTTGTGGTGCTCCGAGTGTTCCCTGATTGGATCCGTAGGACCTGCAGCAAAACATCCTCATGAGAGGACACGGCGGCGGCAGTCTGGGCTGCGCGCAAGCTAGGCCCGACCCGGCTCGCGAGGGGCTCACGAGGGGAGGCAGCTGAGGCGAAGTGGTAACCAAAACACGAGAAATTACTCGAACGAGACTAAGAACCCCTTCCCAGAACACACGCAAATCTCAAATTCGAATCCAACTTGAATCTAGCGGGGGAAAGCGACAACCAAAGGAAAAAGCAACGAAAGCAGAAAAAAGGCCGCGTCCGGCACCTAATCTAGTCTTGGACGTCTTCTCACCAGCGCGGAGCTAAGTGCTGCCACTGGGCGTGGGAGGGAGCCCCAGGGCCTGAGGCCGGCACCCCTGAGACTCCGGGGCGTGTATAGCCCCACTCATTATTACGTGAGAGTGTCACGGGGCGGCGAGCTTCACAGGCACTGGGCCTTCTTCACAGGTACTGGCCTTGCTTCATATCGCCAGACGAGGGCCCCGCCTTGCGCCACACTCTGGTGCCATCAGCGACGACCGGAAACCAGGACGCCGCCCGATGGGGTAGAGAGGTCGCCAGTGGTTCCCCCGACGACCACGGGTCCTCCGCCAGGGGCAGGCCCTAAGGCACCTCCCCAGCAGAGGGCCTACCTCCTGAGAACACCTTGCTCTGAATGCCGTGGTGGTGATGTCGGATCTCGGCCCCTCTCCTGTAGCCCCCTGCGCCTTCCTCCCGAGGGGTAGGAGACTGTGGGAGCGGGGCAGCCGCTCGCTGTGGCGACCTGCACCTCGTGCGATCCATGGTTAGTGTATACCTGCTCCTGAAGAATTAGCGGCACCCGATAATCGTTGCCTCCAGCGTGGCCGGTGGGACCGTCCCGGGGCTCCTGGAAAGGCTCAGCTTCTAGTGCCTCGTCCCCCCAGCTTGGGCTGAGGAGAGAGCCCTGTTCGCTCTCGTGAGGGTGTCCTTGGTCCATCATGAGGGGCACGTATTCCTCTGGCGCCGTCATCGCGAAGGCCACGCCATAGTGCTCCGCGTGCCACGTGGTCCTGCCTGACGCGCCCACCGTGGGGTGGCAGCGCGGCTGTCCATTGGGGCCGCGGGTCGCGTCGGGTCCTTCTTCACGGACCGGGAGTAGGGGCAGCGCCGCCGCCGGTCCGGTGCTGATAGCTTCGCTGGCGTTGAAGTAGCCTTGGAGCCCGCGGGCGCGCGCGGAGCCCCCGCGCGGGCCGCCCTGGGCTTGAGATGGGAGCTGGGTGCAAAAGGGGTGAGCCCCCGAGGCGGCGAAGCCCAGGAGCTCTGCCACCCGCTCCAGCAGCACGTCGCGGCCGCCCTCCAGCAGCCTGCACTGCAGTAGCTCTCGGGCCACCGTGAGCGCGGCCCTCGAGTTCGCCTGCTCCCGGAGGGTGTACGGTGCCGTGGTCGCGGCGTGATTGGAGGCCCTTGCTGCCGACCGTGCCTGCCGCGGTGTGAGAGCTGTTGAAGCCTGTTCGCGTCGCCCGCGGCCCGCAGCGCCCTACGGACCGCGAGCTGCCTGGGGCACGGGGTCGCCCGAGGCGAGCGGCTCTGCGCGAGCGGGCCACGCCGCCCATGGATCTGGGTTGCCCGCCTGGTCGCCGGACATGGTGATGACGACGCGACAGGGCACAAAGCGATAGAAGGTGGATTCTGGCGCACCTCTACCTGGCGTGCCAAATGTCGGATCTCAGGTTCCGGCAGACCCTTGAGGTTCGAACACTGGGGTGCGCACAGAGATTTCGCCTCCTACCTACCTGCACCCCTCCGCCTCGCTAAGATCAAAGCAATGGAAAGAACAACACAAATGACACAGGGTTTATACTGGTTCGGGCCACCGTTGCGGTGTAATACCCTACTCCAGTGTGTGGTGTGGTGGATTGCCTCTTGGGCTGATGATGATGATGAACAATACAAGGAAGAACAGCCTCGCGAGGGTCTGCTCTTGGCTGGGGGGATGAACTGCTGGGAGGAGTTCAGTCACTCTTCTCTCTCTCTCTGGTTGCATGCTTTCTCTCTGCTAGGGTTCTACTAGATCTCTTCCCGTTGTCCCTTCGTTCTCTCTTCCTCCTTTGTGGGTGGCTGGTCCTATTTATAGAGGCCCTAGTCCTCTTCCCAAATATTGAGCGGGAAGGAAGCCAACAATGGCGGGCTAATTTGAAGGGGGGCAGCTAGTACTAGCTATCCTGACAAAAGTAGTCTTCGCCTGCACAAAGCTCTGGTGGTGACGCCGTCTTGGGCTCCACGATGACCTCCGTCTTGCAGTCCTCCTCGTCTTGGTCTTGTTGCACCGACATGGCAACCTTTGCCTGATGCCTCCGTACTCCGCGGCTGCGCTTGCTCCCTTTGCACCAAAGGGGAAAGGAGGACGCTGCGCGGGCTGGCACCCGCCTGGCGCCTTCGGTCGTCATGGCTTGCGTCACGGACACCTCGTGAGGTACCCCGCCTTCATCTCTCCGCCTCCTCGTGAGCCAGCCTGATGAGGTCGTGCCTGAGGAAGCTCCGCGTCGTCCGCCCCGCGAGGCTTGGCCCCTCGCGAGGGTCTTGAGTCTGTGTTGGTGAAGATGGGCCGCCCTGGGCCCCCTTTTGAGCCACGCCGCAGGCCGCAGGCAGGCAAGTCTGGGGACCCCCGTTCCCAGAACGCCGACATCCTCCAGCCTCCACCTGCTATTGTTCATCCACGGGCTCCTGTTCATCCAGCGTCCACCGCACGCTACTGCACCGGCTACTGTTCAACCAGCCCTCTCCACAGGCTCCTGTTCAACCACCCCTCCATGGGCCACTGTTCATCCTGTCCTCCACTGTCTACTGTTCATCCTACCCTCCACGGGGTGGTCCTGTTCATCCTGCCCTCCACGGGGTCCTGTTCATCCAGCCCCAATCGGCTCGATCGATCGGGGTACTGTTCATCCAGAGGCAACACCACGGGGTCCTGTTCATCCGCCCCCACCGGGAACTGTTCATCCAACCCCCCCACCCCACGACGCTCACTGTTCCTCCAGAGGCAACATCGATCGGCTTCAGTTAGCAGCAGTAGCGCAGGAATCGGTTGATCGGGTTCAGTTAATAGCCATCGATCGATCGCTTGGGTTCAGTAACGCGTAGCCTGCAGTGCAATCGCTCGGGTTCAGTTAGAGCCCAACGCCTCGCACACACGTGCGTACGTATGAGAGAAACGCGCAACGCTCGGCCCCTGACCACCCACCATAACCGGGGACTCCCTGATATTTTCCGCGCCCTGGCTTCTACCACGGTTTTTTCCGTCATGGACGGCCCAAAGAATGTCATGCAGCTCCGTCTCCGGCCTGCCCAGGACGAAAAGCCCATTTTCTGTCATGATTTTTTGTCATAGAAGTAGGACCCCACCACATCTATGATGATACCGGGTTTTGTCACAATTATCGTCATAGAAGTATCATAAGTATGACAGGAAAAAAATTCGTTCGTCCCAAAATGTCACAAATGTGTCTTTTTTTGTAGTGCAGGCCGCTGGTGGAGCCACACCCCGGGCCGCAGGAAGGCAAGTCTGGGTAACCCTGTTCCCAGGACGCTGACAGTAGCCCCCGGGCCCAAGGCGCGCTCCTACTTGGCTTCGTGGCGAAGCCAAGGGTCAAGTGCGGAGCGCTGCGGGCCCTAACAGCCTGCGGCCTTGATTGATGCGTGGCGATTGATGGGATGTGGACGTCTCCACTTCCCCACGCTGCCTCGGCAACTGCCCGACTTGCGAGTCCCTGTTGCATGCAGAAAAAGGTCATTATTACCTTAGATCATGGAGGCCGGTGGTTGGCCTCCTCCTGGCTATAAATGGGAAGGGGGTGGAGCCCCCGTCACCCATCTCTTCTTCCACTCCTCCTGCTTCTCCCTCTTCTTCCCTTTCGCGACACCCATGGCACCGATGAAGAGGTTCTCGGCCGCCGAGAAGGGGAAAGCTCGCCAGGAGCGGCCCGGCTCGCCACCACCTAAGAGGGGGCGCGGCTGCCCGCGCAAGCATGCCGCGACCCCCGCTGCGGTCCTTCATAGGCGTGGGCGGACTCCTTCAGGGTCCGGCATCGTCCTTGGCGGCCGCGAGGTGCTCCTTTGCGCGGCGGGAGCTGCCTAGGTCGGGGCAGCCCGTTGATGAGGGGAGGCGCACCATGATCGCCTGGCCTCCCTAGCCGCGCTTCCACTCGGTGGAGGTGCTGCCGGAGTTTGTCGTGTGGTCGGCGAACCCGGCTGGCACTTGGCTCCAACTTGCGCACTCCTTCGCCAGCGAACTGCCGGCCCCAGGTCCCGGCGGCCTCTGGCTGCTGGCGGACGGCTGCTGTAGCAAGGCTTCGTGGGTCGCGGTGGAGGTCTCTGCTGCGGGCAATGTAGCCCTGGCCCATGGCTGGCAGACGTTTACCCGCGCACGCGGCCTAGGCAGGCGGTCTACCCTCCACTTCAAGTACGACGATGCAGCAGCCCTCTTCATGAGGGTGTTCAGGGAAGACGGTCGCCGCGCCGGATGCTGCCCCGAAGATGACGACAACAGTGGCGAGGTGCTTGGCCTTGCCGACGGTCGTGACGAGCACGAGGGTGACCTTGCCCGCCGCGGAGACCGCGCTCGCCCAGCTACGGCAGCTCCTCCTCCGACGAAAGCTCCAGCAGCGGCGGCTATGACCAGTTGCCACGCCACCGGGCCTGCTTCGAGGATGGTGGCGGATCATCCCGTCGTCGCGCCCCGATGTAGCGCGAGGAGGGCTCTGGCTGAGTGCGGGGGCCGACCCTCGTGAGCAGCCGCGTCGTAGGAGCCGCTTTTGCTTGTCCTCTCTTTCCCTTTCCCCTGCATTGTTAGTAACGAATTCGGGGCCCTGCGAGGGCGTGTAATGAATCATGGTTCTTATGTTGCTTTTATGGTGCGTTTATTGTTTCCAGGTTGTGTTGTGAGATCTATGCCTTATATAGGTGAAAAGGGGGAACTTAGCTCAATGCATCCATTGTAGCTTGGCCCTCATGAGGGCACGCGTCTCTGGGCACCTGTTGGGGCTTCCCCACTATTGATTCGGGTAACATGGCTTAGCTGCATCGCGAAGCTGCAAAAACTTGTCAAGAAATCTTTAATCCTTCCTGTGCGGGGCCTCAGGTATGGGCTGGTTATGGCCAAACGCACCGCATCGCGGTAACCGCGGGGCACGGACTAAAGGCGGGTGCGCCGATCAAAAACTCAGACGAGAACGCCCCGCAGAGACCAGGGGAGTGCACACGCGCATAGTACCTGTCCATCCCCCCTCGCGGGGCGTGCGAGGGAGAGCATCGGGCAACTGCTGCCCTCCCTGGCGAAAAACAAAGAATTAAGGGAAGAAACAGAAAGAAGAGGCAAACCACCAAGAAACACTGGAACTCCAAATTTCATTAAAGGGAAAGTGGCAAGCCAACTACAGAAAGTAAATGAACAGCCGCGTCCAGCACCTAGTCTAGTCTTCTCATCAGCGCGGAGCTAAGTGCTGCCACCAGGATGTGGGAGGGAGCCCCCGAGGCCCGAGGGCGGCACTCCTGAGACTCCGGGGTGTGTACATCCCCACTCATTATTACATGAGAGTGTCATGAGCAGAGACCTTCACAGGCACTAGGCCTTGCATCATGGATAGAACTTCCGGAGGTGTTGAATGTTCCAAGCATTCTGGATGGGGTCCCCATCCTGTCTCCATGCATGCGGCGCCAGGCTTGGAGACGCGGGCAATCCTAAACGGGCCCTCCCACATGGGTGAGAGCTGATGCAGCCCTTCCCTGGAGAGAACCAGCCTCAGGACGAGATCACCCACCTCAAGCGTCCTGGAGCGGACGCTGCGACAGTGGTACCGTCGCAGTGCCTGCTGGTATCTTGCCGCTGGAAGCGAGGCTTCACGGCGGTGTTCCTCCCCCTGCATGAGGTCCATCCCCCGCATGGCGTCCTACTGCATCTCATCAAATGCCAGGGCCCATGCAGAGCGATGCCTGACCTCGTGAGGGAGAAACGCTTTTGCTCCATAGACGAGGAAGAACGGGGTCTCGCCTGTTTACTTGGTGGCGGTGGTGCGAATGGACCACAACACAGACTGGAGCTCGTCGTGCCGGACCCTGCCGCAGGCCTTGAGCTTCTTCTTGAAGGTCCTGGTCTTGAGGCCTCCCAAGACCTCGGCATTGGCGCGCTCAGCTTGGCCGTTGCTCCTGAGGTGTGCCACCGAAGCGTAGCAAATCTACGTTCCAAGGTTAGCACAATAGGTCTTGAAGAGATTGCTAGTGAACTGCGAGCCGTTGTCGGTGATGATGAAGTTAGGGACCTCAAACCGACTTACGAGGCCTTTAATGAACTTAACTGCTGGCCCGGCTGGGGTGGTGTAGACGGCTTCAACCTCTGCCCGTTTGGTGAACTTGTCAATGGTGACGTAGAGGTAGCGGTAGCCCCCGGGCGCTCGTGGGAAGGGGCCCAGGATGTATAGCACCCAGACCGTGAAGGGCCATAAAAGAGGGATAGTCTTGAGGCCCTAAGCCGGCTAGTGGATTTTCTTGGCATGGGACTGGCAGGCCTCGCAGGACCTTACCAGCTCGGCCACCTTGTTGAGTGTCGTGGGCCACTAGAACCCGCTGCAGAACGCCTTGCCAACGAGGGTACGCCACGATGAGTAATGCCCGTAGTCTCCACCGTGTATGCCAGCCAGCAGCTCGTTCCCCTGCTCCCTGGAGATGCATCGCAAGGAAACATCATTTGGTCGTTTTCTGTACAGCTCACCGTCCTGGATGCAGTATGTTGTAGCCTGTCGAGCCACATGCTTCGCGTCCTGATAACCCACAAGTATAGGGGATTGCAACAGTTTTCGAGGGTAGAGTATTCAACCCAAATTTATTGATTCGACACAAGGGGGGCCAAACAATATTCTCAAGTATTAGCAGTTGAGTTGTCAATTCAACCACACCTGGATAACTTAATATCTGTAGCAAAGTGTTTAGTAGCAAAGTAATATGATAGTAATGGTAATGGTGGTAAAAGGTAACGATAACAAAAGTAATATTTTTGGTGTTTTGTAGTGATGATAACATTAGCAATGGAAAAGTAAATAAGCGAAGAACAATATATGGAAAGCTCGTAGGCAATGGATCGGTGATAGAGAATTATGTCGGATGCGGTTCATCATGCAACAGTCATAAAATAGGGTGATACGGAACTAGCTCCAGCTCATCAATATAATGTAGGTATGTGTTCCGAATATAGTCATATGTGCTTATGGAAAAGAACTTGCATGACATCTTTTGTCCTACCCTCCCGTAGCAGCGGGGTCCTATTGGAAACTAAGGGATATTAATGCGTCCTTTTAATAGAGTACCGGAACAAAGCATTAACACATAGTGAATACATGAACTCCTCAAACTAAGGTCATCACCGGTAAGTATCCTGATTATTGTGACTTCGGGGTTAACGGATCATAACACACAATAGGTGACTATAGACTTTCAAGATAGGATCAAGAACTCTCATATATTGATGAAAACATAATAGGTTCAGATCTGAAATCATGGCACTCGGGTCCCGGTGACAAGCATTAAGCATAGCAAAGTCATAGCAACATCAATCTCAGAAGAGAGTGGATACTAGGGATCAAACCCTAACAAAACTAACTCGATTACATGATAAATCTCATCCAACCCATCACCATCCAGCAAGCCTACGATGGAATTACTCACGCACGGCGGTGAGCATCATGAAATTGGTGATGGAGGATGGTTGATGATGACGATGGCGACGGATTCACCTCTCCGGAGCCCCGAACGGACTCCCGATCAGCCCTCCCAAGAGAGTTTAGGGCTTGGCGGCGGCTCCGTATCGTAAAACGCAATGATCTTCTCCTCTGGTTTTTTCTCCCCAAAAGTGAATATATGGAGTCCAGGTTGAGGTCAGTGGAGCGTCAGGGGGCCCACGAGGCAGGGGGCAAGGGTGCCCCCCCCACCCTCGTGGACAGGTGGGACACCCCCTAACGTGGATCTTCCTTCCAATATTCATTATATATTCCAAAATAATGCTCCATTGATTTTCAGGTTATTCCGAGAACTTTTATTTCTGCCTAAAAATAGCACCATGGCAATTCTGCTAAAAATAGCATTAGTCTGGGTTAGTTCCATTCAAACCATGCAAGTTAGAGTCCAAAACAAGGGCAAAAGTGTTTGGAAAAGTAGATACGACAGAGACGTATCAACTCCCCCAAACTTAAACATTTGCTTGTCCTCAAGCAATTCAGTTGATAAACTGAAAGTGATAAAGAAAAACTTTTACAAACTCTATTTGCTCTTGTTGTTGTAAATATGTAAAGCCAGCATTCAAGTTTTCAGCAAATATTATGAACTAACCATATTCACAATAACATTTAGGTCTCATGTTTACTCATATCAATGGCATAATCAACTAGCGAGCAATAATAATAAATCTCGGATGACAACACTTTCTCAAAATAATAATGATATGATCTAACAAGATGGTATCTCGCTAGCCCTTTCTGAGACCGCAAAACATAAATGCAGAGCACCTTTAAAGATCAAGGACTGACTAGACATCGTAATTCATGTTAAAAGAGATCCAGTCAAGTCATACTCAATGTAAACTAACAGTAATGGATGCAAATGACAGCGGTGCTCTCCAGCTGGTGCTTTTTAATAAGAGGATGATGACTTAGCATATAAGTAAATAGATAGGCCCTTCGCAGAGGGAAGCAGGGATTTGTAGAGGTGCCAGAGCTCAGTTTTGAAATAGATATGAATACTATTTTGAGTGGTATACTTTCATTGTCAACATAACAACCGATAGATGGTGATATCTTCCATACTACACACATTATAGGCGGTTCCCAAACAGAATGGTAAAGTTTATACTCCCCCTCCACCAACAAGCATCAATCCATGGCTTTCTCGAAACAACGAGTGCCTCCAACTAACAAGAGTCCTGGGGGAGTTTTGTTTGCAGTTATATTGATTTGATTTGCATAAAGCATGGGACTGGGCATCCCGGTGACCAGCCATTTTCTCGTGAGTGAGGAGCTAAGTCCACTCCTCTTGAGAATAATCCGCCTAACATGGAAGATAAAGACATCCCTAGTTGATACATGAGCTATTCGAGCATACAAAACAGAATGTTTATTTGAAGGTTTAGAGTTTGGCACATACACATTTACTTGGAACGGCAGGTAGAAACCGTATATAGGTAGGTATGGTGGACTCATATGGAACAACTTTGGGGTTTATGGAATTGGATGCACAAGGTATTCCCGCTTAGTACAGGTGAAGGCTAGCAAAAGACTGGGAAGCGACCAGCTAGAGAGCGACAACAGTCATGAACATGCATTAAAATTAATCAACACCAAATGCAAGCATGAGTAGGATATAATGCACCATGAACATAAATATCGTAGAGGCTATGTTGATTTTGTTTCAACTACATGCCTGAACATGTGCCAAGTCAAGCCACTCGAATCATTCAAAAGAGGAGACCACCCTATCATACCACATCACAACCATTTTAATAGCATGTTGGCACGCAAGGTAAATCATTATAAGCTCCTAGCTAATTAAGCATGGCATAAGCAACTATAATCTCTAATTGTCATTGCAAACATGTTTATTCATAATAGATTGAATCAGGAATGATTAACTAATCATATTTACAAAAACAAGAGAGGTCGAGTTCATACCATCTTTTCTCATCTCAATAAGTTCATCATATAAACATCATTATTGCCTTTCACTTGCACGACCAAATAGTGTGGATAATCATAATAGTGCACGTGCATTGGACTAAGCTGGAATCTGCAAGCATTCAATTCAAGAGAGAAGACAAGGTAATATGGGCTCTTTCTCAGATCAACGGTAATGCATATAAGAGCCACTTTAACATTTTAATTATGGCCTTCTCCTCTCGACCCCAAAGAACAAGAAAATAAATAAAACTATTTACACGGGAAAGCTCCCAACAAGCAAAAGAAGAACGAAAAATCTTTTTGAGTTTTCTTTTTAATTACTAGTACAAGCATGGAAAGTAAACTAATTAAAAGCTACAACTATTTTTTTTGTTTTTCTTAAGGTTTATTAAACTCACAAGAAGAAAGCATAAAAAGGAAAATAAACCAGCATGGATGATACAATGAAAAAGTGTGAGCACCGACAACTAGCAATGAGTGTGTGGACATGAATGTAATGTCGGTGAGAGATACGTACTCCCGCAAGCTTAGGCTTTTTGGCCTCAGTTGGTCTATGGCCACGGCTGGCCTGGAGGATATCCAAAGTGATAGTTGGGGTCGTACTGAGATGCAGCAGCTATTGCCTCATGAGCTGCTTCTTGGAGATGGGCCGTCTCCGTCCTCCTCTATATTCGTCTGCCTCCTCCCTGGTTATAACATATCTCCCTTTTGCCTGAAAGTCAAAGAAAGAAGGAGCAGGGAGAGCGACGTGATAGGTGCATCGTCTGTCAAAGATTAGTCGGTACTGGAGGAACTGATCGTTCCTCTCAACAAACTAATGACGAACCATGGCCTCATAATCCAAATAAACAGGAGGCAACTCAATATCATACCCACGTATTGGTACACCAAGAAAATTAGCTAGACGGGTTGCATCAATTCCACCGAAGAAATCTCCACTAAATCTATTATTATGAAACCTACGTGCAACAATGGCTACCAAATTATAATGTCTATCTTCTAATACAGCACTCCTGAGAACACTGAGGTCAGGGATACACATGTGACATGCTTCATCCTTACCATTTATGCACCTACCTATGAAGAGAGCAAAATAATGTATAACAGGAAAATGAATGCTCCCTACGGTAGCTTGTGTTATGTCTCTAGATTCCCCCACAGTTATACTAGCAAGAAAATCTCTAAATTCAGATTTTCGAGGTTCATTAGGACTACCCCATTGTGGAAGCTTGCAAGTAGTGTTAAAATCCTCTAAGTCCATAGTATAAGAATTTTCATAGAGATCAAACATGACAGTTTGAGAATTGCATGATGATGAAAATTCAAACCTCCTCACAAAGGAATCAGCGGGATGATGGTACTGGCAGCATTTGTCTTCCTCGAAGCTCTCAAGATTAGCATTATGCACATATGTGTTAAATTCTTCCTTGATTCCTGCTCGATCCATAAAGTCCCCTGAAGGCCATTCACAAGCCCGCACTTGAGCTTCCCTCGGTGGTTCCTCGTCGGCATCGCGCTTTGCGAGCCTGGGATCCTTGCTTCCTTGAAGGACCACCTTGGTACATTTTCCTAAACATATTTCTTCCTTTGAAAAATATCTGAAATTTTAGTAACTTCAAAATAAAAGTGAACCAAACTCAACAATATTGATATCAACTACTCCTACAAGTGCCTAGAGGCAATATCATGCATCAAAACTACTTTTGACCATATAAATTTGACATGCAAGCTCAAGAATAGGGTCACCTAAGTAGCAAAAATATGCAATGAATAAAGCACTAGAACAAAAACTAATTGGACCATTGGAGGAGTCACATACCAAGGAACAATCCCCCAAAGCAGTTTTGTGAGAGGTGCTTTGAGCAAGGAGATCGAAAATGGCAGCAAAATGAGTTTGGACTCGGGTTTGAGCTGGTTAGTGGTGTTTGTGGGAGGAAGAAGGAATGTGTGGTAGCTGGAATAAGTGAAGGGGAGGTACTGTGGGGCCACAAGGTAGGGGGCGCGCCCAGGTGGGTAGGGCGCGCCCTCCACCCTCGTGTCCAGGTGCTTGCTCCCCCTACTGTGTTCTCAGTGCCAGATATTCTCAAATATTCCAGAAAAAATCTTATTTAAATTTCAGGGCATTTGGAGAAATTTTATTTTTGGGGTATTTTTTATTGCATTGATAATTCAGAAAACAGACAAAAATTACTATTTTTGCTTTATTTAATATAAATAACAGAAAGTAAAAAGAGGGTACAAAGAGTTGTGTTTTCTAAATTCATCCATCTCATGCTCATCAAAAGGAATCCACTAACAAGGTTGAGCAGGTCTTGTTAACAAACTCATTCCGAATAACATGGAACCGAAGAATTTTCGAATAACACTAGGTTACCTCAACAGGGATATGCACATCCCCAACAATAAGAATATCATATTTCTTCTTGACAGTAGGAAGAGGAAATTCAAAACGTCCAAAAATAATCGATGGAAATTTTCCAATAGAGTTTATACTATGAACTTGAGGTTGTTTCCTTGGAAAGTGTACCATATGCTCATTGCCATTAACATGAAAAGTGACATTGCCGTTGGTGCAATCAATAACAGCCCCTGCAGTATTCAAAAAGGGTCTTCATACTATCGTCCTCGGGAATATCAAGAATAACAAAGTCCGTTAAAATAGTAACATTTGCAACCACAATAGGCACATCCTCGCAAATACCGACAGGTATAGCAGTTGATTTATCAGCCATTTGCAAAGATATTTCGGTAGGTGTCAACTTATTCAAATCAAGTCTACGATATAAAGAGAGAGGCATAACACTAACACAGGCTCCTAGATCACATAAAGCAGTTTTAACATAGTTTCTTTTAATGGAGCATGGTATAGTTGGTACTCCTAGATCTCCTAGTTTCTTAGGTATTCCACCCTTAAAAGTATAATTAGCAAGCATGGTGGAAATTTCAGCTTCCAGTATCTTTCTTTTATTAGTAACAATTTCTTTCATATACTTAGCATAAGGATTCATTTTAAGCATATCAGTCAAACGCATATGCAAGAAGATAGGCCTAATCATTTCAGCAAGGCGCTCAAAATCCTCATCATCCTTTTTCTTGGATGGTTCGGGAGGAAAGGGCATGGGTTTCTGAACCCATGGTTGTCTTTCCTTACCGTGCAGCCTAGCAACAAAGTCTCTCTTATCATAACGTTGATTCTTTGATTGTGGGTTATCAAGATCAACATCAGGTTCTATCTCTACATCATTATCATTGCTAGGTTGAGCATCAATATGAACATCATCATTAACATTATCACTGGGTTCATGTTCATTACCAGATTGTGTTTCAGCATCAGAAATAGAGATATCATTAGGATTCTCAGGTGTGTCAATAATGGGTTCACTAGAAGCATGTAAAGTCCTATCATTTTTCATTTTCTTCCTCTTAGAAGGACTAGCTGCATCAATAATATTTCTCTGAGAATCTTGCTCAATTCTCTTAGGATGGCCCTCATGATACAAAGGTTCCTGAGTCATTTTACCACCTCTAGTCATAACTCTAACAGCATTATCATTTTTCTTACTATTTAATTCATTGAGCAAATCATTCTGAGCTTTAAGTACTTGTTCTACTTGAGTGGTAACCATAGAAGCATGTTTACTAATAAGTTTAAGTTCACCATTAACATTAGCCATATAATCACCCAAGTGTTCAAGCATATCAGCATTGCGTTTTAATTCTCTACCAAAATAAGCACTTAAGTTTTCTTGTTTAACCATAAAGTCATCAAACTCATCCAAGCATGGGCTAGCAAACTTAGCAAATGGGATTTTAGCTTTATCATATCTATAGAGAGAATTTACCTTTACTACCTGTGTCGGGTTATCAGGACCATGTATTTCTTCAACAGGCGGTAAATTAAGACCATGTATTTCTTCAATAGGAGGTAAATTCTTAACATCTTCAGCTTTAATACCTTTTTCTTTCATAGATTTCTTTGCCTCTTGCATATCCTCAAGACTGAGAAATAGAATACCCCTCTTCTTCGGAGTTGGCTTAGGAGTTGGTTCAGGAATTGGATCAGGATCAGGAAGTGTCCAATTATTTTCATTAGTCAACATATTATTCAATAGAATTTCAGCTTCATCTGGTGTTCTTTCCCGGAAAACACAACCAGCACAACTATCCAGGTGGTCTCTGGAAGCATCAGTTAGTACATTATAAAAGATATAAAGTATTTCATTTTTCTTAAGAGGATGATCAGGAAAAGAATTAAGTAATTGGAGAAGCCTCCCCCAAGCTTGTGGGAGACTCTCTTCTTCAATTTGCACAAAATTATATATTTCCCTTAAAGCAGCTTGTTTCTTATGAGCGGGGAAATATTTAGCAGAGAAGTAATAAATCATATCCTGAGGACTACGCACACAACCAGGATCAAGAGAATTAAACCATATATTAGCATTACCCTTTAATGAGAACGGAAACACCTTAAGTATATAATAGTAGCGAGTTTTCTCATCATTAGTGAATTGGGTGGCTATATCATTTAATTTAGTAAGATGTGCCACAAAAGTTTCAAATTCATAACCATAGAAAGGATCATATTCAACTAAAGTATTGTAGGCATGTATTCCGAATATAGTCATACGTGCTTATGGAAAAGAACTTGCATGACATATTTTGTCCTACCCTCCCATGGCAATGGGGTCCTATTGGAAACTAAGGGATATTAAGGCCTCCTTTTAATAGAGTACCGGAACAAAGCATTTGTCACAGCCCTAGAATTTGATTGCAATTAGTTTCATAAGCATCCATGGATCATGTCTATATTGTTTGAAATTTGAAATGGGGATGATCAAACCCTAGCACCACATGAAATTCAAATAGGTTCAAATAAAATCTTTTTCAATGAACCCAAAATGCTCTAAGAAAAGTTCATGATTTCTGGTTAAGGTGCAAACCTCTGCTAAAAATGATGAATATATTTTTAGGTCATTTTTGGATTCTTGAATTAACATAAAAGTATTTGAGTTAGAGCCATTTAAATGCTATATATATTTTAAATGGTCCAAATATTCTCAAGTTATTTGTGGAGCTCTGGAATAGTTTATCTAACATCCACAATAATTTTCAGAATTTATTAAAATGATTTACTGCCTAAACTAAATCAAAACAAACAGAACAAAATAAAAAAACAGAAAAGAGGGACACCTTACCTGGCGCTCACCTACAGCCCAGCGGCCCAGCTGTGCTGCCCAGCCCACTTGGCCCGTGCCAGTCATCACCTAGCTCTGCCAGTAGGCAGAGGAGGGAGACAGCGCACGCGCGCCCGCGGCGCCACGCACCTCCCTGCTCGCCTGCATCATCGAGGCCACCGTGACGCCTCGGGCCTTCTCTTCGGTGCTGCCCCGAACCCCTGGACGTTTCACTCTCCCCCTCTGCCCTCTCTCTCGCCCTCTCCTTGCCATGGCCGCAACCGTCAAGCGCTCGCCGCCGTGAAACCTGTAGCCACCGCGCACCCTAGGCCCCGCACCGTGTCCAGCCGCGGAGAGAAGCTCGTCCTCGTCTGAACGCTGAAGATCAGAAGCCCGGGCGCACTGCAGCGCCGTCAGAATCATCGTCTTCCTCGCTGGCAACCCGTGGATCACCGCCGTCGATTCGCGCCGAAGAGGGCCTCCCCGAGCCGTCTGAACTGCTGAACAACTTCGCTGTGAGGACTCCTTCGTTTCCCCCTCCTCCCCTGCTCGTTCTCGTGCCGTAGTTGCCGTCCCCGCAAGCACTGAGCTCCGGCCATCGCCATGGCCAGCGAACCTTGCGCCCCGGAGCTCTTCCGCTCGCTCTAGTAGCCCCCGCGTGCTCTCCAGGTCCCCAGGATCCCGACGCGCTCCTCTGCTCTCTGGCTAACGCGCTGCAGCCACCGCGCCCGTGCTGGCCCGAGCTCTGGCCGCCGCCAAAGCCGTCGTGGTCGTCGTTCCCGGCCACCCCACCGCCACCCGAGGCCTCCCCTAGTCGCGCACGAGCGTGAGCTCTCCACCGGTACCCTCGGCGCATCGAACCGCTACCGGAGCAGCGATTCCGACATGCCTCCGCCGTCGGATGAGGTCGCCGGCGGCGAAACCCTGTTTAGCCGACGTGGCAACAATTAGTTTAGGCTCTAATTAACCCACACCCATTGACACCGGGCCCCACCCACTAAACTAACACCTGGTTAATTTAGTTTAACAAAAAAATAACTCTCTGTTAGTACAGAGCCTATGACATGCGGGCCCCAGAGTCAGGTTTGACCTGGACCCGTCCTGTTGACTAGATGACGTCACGGTGACACAGTGATGAGGTCATAAATGCTTTTCGGGATTTTAAATAAATCAGAAATGATTTGTTTAATTCAGAAAATATCCAAAACTTTGAAGAAACATAGAAATTCAACCGTAACTCCTAATAAGATAAATTATATATGAAAAATGATCAGAAAAATCTAATCTATCCATTTGTACCATTTTCATGCATGTTTGAACAACTTAAAGTTGCTGTATAAGACAATTTGAATTAATGGCATTTGAAATGTCTGACATGGAGTTTGAATTTGAACCTTGGGTTCAAACCAACTTCATTTAAACCGTTGCTAGCTGCATTAGCTCAACTTACATCATATTGCCATGTCATGATCATGCATCATATTGTTGCATTGCATTGATTGTATTCTTTCTGTGTTTGTCGATGATTGTCCCCCCCCCCCCGATAGACATGGTTCCGACGATTGATCAATGACACCGATGAAGAACTATATTATCTTCGAAAGTGCCAGGCAAGCAAAACCCCCTTGTTCATTCCGATACAATCCCACTCTCTCGCTCTTGCTCTCTTTTACTGCATTAGGACAACACTGTTTCAACTGTTACATGCTACGGTAGTTGAACCCCTTTCCCCTGCATGACCTGTCATTGCCACAGTAAATAGATGATACCCACTAGCATGAGTAGGAACTATTTGAGCCCTGATGTGCCTACTCATTCATGCTTGTTGTCATGCCTGCTACTGCTTAGAGTTGAGTCAAGTCGGATTCATCGGGAATGAATTGGAACGTGGTGAACATGTCCTACCTTTGAGAGCTAAGTGTGTGAACACGATTTGGTAAAGGTAGCAGTGAGAGGCGATGTAGGAGTACATGGTGGGTTGTCTCATTGCAGCCGTCCTTAGGAACTGAGTTCTGTGTTTGTGATCCATGAACCGCTACTACCACGCATTGGAATGCTTAAGTGCCCCTCTCGACTTATTAATCAACCTGATCTCTGTCCAGGAGTTGCAACTAGTTTCTGGTGTTTGTAGGTAGTGTTAGTAGTCTACCAAGTGGCACCCGGTACAGGTGGGCTTGGGACAGACTAGGCACAGTGGCACGGTGTACCAAGTGGCACCCGGATGGTGGGCTTGGGAACCCTACTCACATCGTTTGGGGCCCGTGAGCGACACCCCAGCCAGATCTCCTTGCGGATGGAACCCGAATAGGCGATAAACCTGGACTAGAGACCTGTTGGTTAGTCAGGTCGTGGTCGACTCCCTCGCCAGGCTTCCGCTTGAAGGTTGCCGAAATACACAACGTGTACATGGTGGTATGTGGCGAGAGCGTGTGTGAAGAAGTACACCCCTGCAGGGTTATCATTATCTATTCGAATAGCCAGAATCCTCGGATATGGAAACTTGGACCCCTTGCATAGTTCATAGACAAGTGAAAGTGGATACTCTAAAATGCGCAAGATAAGTGTGAGTGCTATGGATGGCGTTCTCGCAGGGAGACGGGAGCGGATCCATAGTGGTGTATTGGTATGGTGAATTTGTGGACTCGTGTGCGCCACCTCAAAAGAGTTACTTGCAGTCGTAGTTCAGGTTAGCCACCGAGTCAAAGCTGGCTTGCTGCAGTTAACTCCACCACCCCTTTGTTGATACCAATGCATATGTAGATAGTTCTGATGTAAGTCTTACTGGTACATTTGTACTCACGTTTGCTTATTTTATGTTTTGCAGAGAGACTTCAATCTCGCTAGTAGTTCCGCTTGGACTTCGACGTTTAGCTTGTTACCTCAGCTACGATCTTGTACCCTTGGGAGGGTCTTGTAGATAGTTAGGCTTCTGAGCCTTCTTCATTTGTAGTTGTCTGTACTCAGACAAGTTAAGCTTCCGCATGTGCTTGTTGCTTGTATGCTCTGAATGTTGGGTCATGAGACCCATGTTTGTAATATCTCGCTCCTCGGAGCCTAATGAATAAATACTTTGAGTCATAGAGTCTTGTTGTGATGCCATGTTGTATTACACATATTGAGCATATTGTGTGTATGATTGAAATGCTTGGTATGTGTGGGATCCGACAACCTAGTTGTTTATCCTTGGTAGCCTCTCTTATGGGGAAATGTAGTCTTGTGCTTCCATAAGCCATAGTAGTCCGCTACAGCCTGGTTCACCGGAGTCCTGCTAGCCCAGCACTATTGCTCCGGAACACTTGACTAGCCGGCATGTGATTCACTTCGTTCCTATGTCTGTCCCTTCGGGGAAATGTCATGCGGTGACATCCGGAGTCCTGCCTAGCCTGCTACAGCCCGGTTCACCGGAGTCCTGTTAGCCCAGTGCTACAGCCCGGATTCGCACGCTGCTGACCGACATGCTCGAAGTTGATTCATGTATGCCTGTCCCCATAATTTGGTGCCACTTTGGGTTCACGACTAGTCATGTCGGCCCGGGTTCTCTGTCATATGGATGCTAGCGACACTATCATATACGTGAGCCAAAAGGCGCAAACGGTCCTGGGCCATGGTAAGGCGACACACACGGGAATACCGTGCGTGAGGCCGCAAAGTGATATGAGGTGTTACAGGCTAGATCGGTGTGACTTAGAATCGGGGTCCTGACAGCATTAACACATAGTGAATTCATGAACTCCTGAAACTAAGGTCATCACCGGTAAGTATCTCGATTATTGTCACTACGGGGTTAACGGATCATAACACATAATAGGTGACTATAGACTTGCAAGATAGGATCAAGAACTCTCATATATTGATGAAAACATAATAAGTTCAGATCTGAAATCATGGCACTCGGGCCCTAGTGACAAGCATTAAGCATAGCAAAGTCATAGCAACATCAATCTCAGAACATAGTGGATACTAGGGATCAAACCCTAACAAAACTAACTCGATTACATGATAAATCTCATCCAACCCATCACCGTCCAGCAAGCCTACGATGGAATTACTCACGCACGACGGTGATCATCATGAAATTGGTGATGGGGGATGGTTGATGATGATGATGGTGACGGATTCCCCTCTCCGGAGCCCCGAACGGACTCCAGATCAGCCCTCCTGAGAGAGTTTAGGGCTTGGCGGCGGCTCTGTATCGTAAAACACGATGAATCCTTCTCCTCTGGTTTTTTCTCCCCAAAAGTGAATATATGGAGTCCAGGTTGAGGTCGGTGGAGCGTCAGGGGGCCCACGAGGCAGGGGGGCGCGCCCCCACCCTCGTGGACATGTGGGACACGCCCTCACGTGGATCTTCCTTCCAATACTCATTATATATTCCAAAATAATGCTCCGTTGATTTTCAGGTCATTCCGACAACTTTTATTTCTGCACAAAAATAACACCATGGCAATTCTGCTGAAAACAACGTTAGTCTGGGTTAGTTCCCTTCAAATCATGCAAGTTAGAGTCCAAAACAAGGGCAAAAATGTTTGGAAAAGTAGATATGACAGAGACGTATCACGTCCTCCTCTTTCTCCGACAGCATCCTATGCATTAGATATGCCATGAATTCCTCGGTCCAGCACCCCTCCTGAGGCTCGAGCGCCAGGAGCAGACGTGCTCTTGAGGTCGGGCCGCAAGCGGGGGCTCCCGAGGCTGGTGGCTAGGGGAGTTCTTCTCGAAGTGATGTAGTCTCCACAGCCACAGGGGTCTCCGAAGGCTTGAAGAGTCTCTCTTCGAAGACACCAGGTTCTTGGGGTAGCCGCCTCAACGCCTTCTTGGCGATTTCGTCAACCTCCTTGTTGGTGCCGCATGGCACATGCTGTAGCTCTAGGTCTGGGAATTGCTTCTCCATCTTGCACACTTCCGCGAGCTATGCTCCCATGTGCTCGTCCCTTGGTTCATACACCTTGTTGGAGAAGTTGACGAGGAGCTGAGAGTCACCCTTGATGGTGAGACGCTTCACCCCCAAGCCTGCGGTGGCCTTGAGGCTAGTGATCAACCCCTCGTACTCCACGATGTTGTTGGAGACCTTCTCACCCTATTGACAGCAGAGCAGCACGGCATAATATAGCTTGTATTGGGTGGGCGAGTTGAGCACAGCGCCAGCCCCTGCGCCTTGTCGTGCAAAAGCGCCATCGAAGTACATGACCCAGCGATCCGGTGCTTCATCTCCCAGCGAGCGGGATCGGCTCTCGCCCGCTTCGGGCTCAGGAACGTCAGTCCATTCTGCAAGGAAGTCGGCAAGCGCAGCTCCCTTGATAACCCTGGTCGTGCTGAACTCCAGCTGAAATGCTTGCAGTTCAATGTTCCATTCTGTGATCCTCCCCGTGGCATTGGGGTTCCGGAGCACCCTCTCCAAGGGGTAGGCTGAGACGACCTTAAATGGGTGGCCACGGAAATAGTGGTGTATCTTGTGTGAGGCCACCAGGAGCTTGAGTAAGAGCTTCTGCGACATTGGGTATTGTGCTCTCGCGTCCCGCAATACGGTGCTGAAAAAGTATACTGGGTGCTCGATGAGGGCGGGAACGTCAATGGAGCATGTATCCTCAGGAAGTTGTGGTGCCTCCTGAGGTGGGGGACCTCAGGAGCCTGGTCGGCCATCTGGGCCTCCGCAGGCCCTTGAACGCCATCTTGTGGGGTGTGATCGTCTGTGGGCATCGTCTTGGCCTTAGTGGCGCTATCTTGTGACTGCACCATTTTAGCTGAGGGCGCGGTATTGCGCTGCAGGTCCTTGGCCCGGCGATCCTCCCGAATTGCCACCAACGCTACGCTGGCGGAGTGAGGCGTAGCGGCCAGATAGAGCACCAGAGGCTGGAGGGGGCGAGGTGCCACCATCACTGGTGGGCTGGTTAGGTATCTCTTGAGGTCTTGAAACGCCAGATCTGCCTCGAGGGTCCATTCGAACGGGCCTTTCTTCTTCATCAGCTTGAAAAATGACAGAGCGTGCTCCCCCAGCTTGGAGATGAAGCGCCCCAGCGAGGTCACGCAGTCTGCAAGTTTCTGCATTTCCTTGAGGGTTTGTGGTGGGCTCATGTCTTCTATTGCCTTGACCTTCTCGGGGTTAGCCTCGATCCCTCTGTGGGAGACGAGGAATCCCAGTAGCTTGCCGGAGGGGACACCGAACACGCACTTCTCCGGGTTGAGCCGCAAATCCACCTGGCATAGGCTAGCGAAGGTCTCCTCCAGGTCCTGAATCGGGGTTCTGGCCTCCCAAGATTTAACCACGATGTCGTCGATGTAGGCTTCAGCTTTTCTGCCGAGCTACTGACCCAGGGCGATGTGCATCAGCCGCTGGAAGGTCGCCCCTGCGTTGCGCAGTCCAAACGGCATGGAGGTGTAGCAGTACACCCCGCACGAGGTCAGGAAGGCGGTCTTCTCCACATCCTCCAGTGCCATCTTGATCTCGTGGTAGCCCGAGAACGCGTCCAGGAAGCACAACAGGTCACACTCGGCGGTGGAGTCTACGATCTGGTCGATACGCGGAAGTGGGAACGGGTCTTGGGGACAGGCCTCGTTGAGGTTGGTGAAATCGACACACATGTGTTCCTTCTCGCCTTTCTTTGGCACAACAACGGGGTTCGCGAGCCACTCCGGGTTCCGGACCTCACGAATGACATGTGCCGCCTCCAGCTTGCGAGTGTCCTGGACGATGAAGGACTGCTTCTCTGTGGACCGTCGCCGCGCCTTCTGCTTCACAGGGTGCACATTGGGGCACACCCTTAAGTGATGCTCGATTACCCCCTTGGGACCCCTACCGGCTGCTTGGGCTCCCAGGCGAATACCTCCTTGTTCACGCGCAAGAACTTCACTAATGCCTCCTCCTGACCCGGGTCGAGGCCGGCGCCTATGGTGAAGGTTGCCCTCAAGGACCCACCTTCCTCTACCGGCACTTGCTTCGTTTCGGCCCGGTCTTTAGTGAACAGCTACTTCTTCTTTGCCGGCAGGGCTTCCTTAGCCCCTAGGGTGGCTTCGCCGGCTGGGCGCGCTGCCGCTGCGGCCCTGAAGGTAAGCTTGAGATCCACAGAGCTTCCTTGGGGTCTCCGGCCATGGTGAGGACACCGCTGCTGCCTGGCATCTTCATGAGGTTGTAGGCCGGATGGGTCATTGCCATGAACTGAGCCAAAGCTGGGTACCCAAGGATGGTGTTGTACGGGAAGCCGATGCGGGCGACATCAAAGTCGATGAGTTCGGTGTGGTAGTTGTCCTGGGTACCGAAGGTTACCGGGAGGCGTATCTGCCCCAGGGGGCTGGTGGACCCGCTGCCGACTCCAGAGAAAGGCTTGGTGGGGCAGAGCCAGCCGTACGGCAAGTGAATCAAGCCGAAAGCTTCCACGGAGAGCACGTTGAGGCCTGCTCTGCCATCGATAAGGGTCTTGGTCATGGCGACATTGTAAATGGTGGGCGTCAGAGCATTGGGAGAGAACCCGAGCCAGTCGTGGTTTCGGGGTGATCCCCTGAGTTGAAGGTGAGGTTGGCCTTGGGCGCCACCCATCCTGGAGGGGCTCCCTACTGCACAGAGGTAGCGCCGATCTGGCGGAAGAACTGCTTGGTGTGGCTGCCCGAGGACGGGCGCAGGTGTCGCGAAGCGTGCAACGAAAAGGCCGCGTAGTTCCTCCCAGGAGGCTACAGAGAATCCCGGCAGGTTGAGCAGCCAGGCGCGCAGCGCGCCAGCGAGGGCCATGGGGAACTAGTTGGCCATGACCTTGTCGTCACCTCCAACTTCCAAGACGGCCTCCTCGTATGCCAGCAGGAAGGTCGATGGATCCGTCGCGCCGTTGTAGCGGGGGCAGCATCTCTGGCTTGAACTTGCGCGGCCACTGCACCTGCTGCAGGGCGGGGGTGAAGGCCCTGAGCCCCCTAGTGCCGCCGGGGTCACTCGCCGACCAGTCAGAGGAGCCATGCTGACCATGGGGACCGGTTGGAGAAGCCGACCCGACAGAGGGATGGAACTCCGGCGCACCCCTACCTGGCGCGCCAAATGTCGGATTACGAGTTTCGGCAAACCCTTGAGGTTCGAACACTGGGGTGCGCACGAAGATCTCTCTCCCCCTAGCTCACGCTCTCGCAACGATCTCACAGTCTAGCTCGCCGAACCCGAAGAACAAGGGACACAAGAGTTTATACTAGTTCGGGCCACAATTGTGGTGTAATACCCTACTCCAGTGTTGTGTGGTGGATTGCCTTGTAGGCTGGGGATGAACAAGTACAAGGGAAGAATATCCTCCTGAGGAGAGGTGTTCTTGAGCTCGATGAGCTTGTGTGGCTAGGGATGATCTGAATGATCCGTCTCTAGATGAGTCGATCCCTGGCTACGATGGTGGCTAGCCCTATTTATAGAGGCCCGTGTACTCTCCCCAAATATTTGGCGGGAAGGGATCCCACAATGGCCAATTTGAAGGGGGACAATGAGTACAAGTTATCTTGACAAAAGGTGGTCTTCGCCTGCCAAAGGCTCTTGTCGTGATGCCGTCGTGGGCTCTGTAGTGACCTCTATCTTGCCACCCTGCTGGTCTTGGTCTCATTGCACCGATATGTAAACCTTTGCCCGACGCCTCGGGACTCCTCGCCTGTGCCTACCTCTTTAGCACCAAAGAGGAAACTAGCACTCTGCGGCCACTGGTGCCCGCCTGGCCTTGGTCATCATGGCTCACATCACGGAAACCTCACGAGGTACCCCTCGCCTTGATCTCTCTGCTCCTCGCGAGCCAGGCTTGTGAGGCTGCCCCTGAGGAGGTCTTGGGTCGTCCGCCTCGCGAGGCTTGGCCCCTCACGAGGGTCTTGAGTGTTGGTTGATGAAGATGGGCCATACCAGGCCACTAGTGGAGCCACGCCCCGGACCACAGGCAAGCAAGTCTGGGTACTCCCGTTCCCAGGACGCCGACACCATCAGACGAGAAGGATGATATCATTTGCGTGGACAAAATGTACCAGGACGCAGTCACGACAGAGGCAGCGGCATGAGTAGTTCCCTTCAAGGAGGACGGAGGAAAGAAGAAGGGTAGGAGGGACACTAGCAAGGAGTCCGGGAAGCGTGTCTCTTCGGAGTGCGCTGCGTCTGTTGACGACTTGCCGGAAAGTTCCAACAGCAAGAAATCCAAGGTCACTTCACCCCAAGTGAAGAAGGTCCCAGCAGGGCTGGCTGGCGTTGATGGTACTTTCACTATCAGCGCCACCCTATGACAAATAGGAAAGCGTGCTTGTTGCCTTCCTGCAGGCGAATATCGATGTGTTTGCTTGGCAACCATCTAATATCCCTAGTGTTCCCATGGAGGTAATCGAGCACCACCTTGCTGTCTTCCCACACGCCCGACCCGTCAAGCAGAAAGTCCGGAAGCATGCCTTGGAGAGGCAGCAGTTTATTGCGGAAGAGATCAAGAAACTTGAAGCAGCTGGTTTGGTCAGATGAGTGCTAAACCCCACGTGGTTGGAAAATCGAGTGGTAGTCCGGAATGCTAACGGTAAGTGGAGGCTTTGCATATATTTCGCAGATCTCAACAAAGCTTGCACGAAGGACACGTTCCCCTTGCCGTGTATCGATCAGATTGTGGATTCCACTTCAGGCTATGATTTGCTCTCCTTTCTGGACGCATACTCTGGGTATCACCAAATCATCATGTCTAAAGAAGACAAAGAGAAGACATCGTTCATCACTCCATGTGGTACATACTGTTTTGTCCAAATGCCGTTCGGATTAAAGAGTGTTGGGTCCACTTTTGCAAGGGCAGTCCAGATTGGTTTTGAGCCACAGCTGCACAAAAACATTAAAGCTTATATGGATGATATTGTGGTCAAGACCAAGGATAGAGCCACCCTTATTTAGGATTTGGAGGAGACATTTGCTAATCTGCACAAGATCAACTTGAAGCTCAACCCGGAGAAGTGTGTGTTTGGCGTTCCCTCCGGCAAGCTACTTGGGTTCTTTGTGTCCCATCGGGGGATCAAAGCCAACCCCTACAAGATTAGAGCTATCGAGCAAATCCAAGCACCAAGGACAACCAAGGATGTAAAGCGTCTGATAGGGTGCATTGCCGCGGTAAGCAGATTCATTTCCAAGTAAGCCAAGCGCGCCCTATCGTCCTTCAAAATTTTGAAGAAGGCAGGGCCCATGAAGTGGACCCAGTGGCAGATGCGGCTTTGCAAGACTTGAAGGCCTACTTGTCCTCTGTGCCCACCTTGGTTGCTCCCAAGCCACAAGAGCCGTTGGTGCTATACTTAGCGGCAACCAACCAAGTGGTTAGCGCAACCATGGTAGCGCAGCTGGGAAGTGGATGAAGCAGAAAGTGAGCAAGTATCGGCAGAGTCAGATAAGATGACAGAAGTGAGCACGGCAGCGAGGGCAACCCCAAGAACATGGCAAGGAATAAAGTGGTGCAATGCCCAATGTACTTCGTCATCTCCTTACTATAGAGGGCTAGATCGAGGTACTCTGGAGTGCAAAAGTTGATCTTTGGTCTCATCATGGCCTCAAGGAAACTGCGCCACTACTTCCAAGCCCATGAGATCACGGTTGTCACTCGTTTCCCGTTGCAAAGGATACTCCGAAACCCTGAGGCTACCGGCAGAATAGTGGAGTGGGCTTTGGAGTTATCCAGTTTTGGTTTGAAATTTGAGAGCACATCAACAATCCAGAGCAGGGCATTGGCAGAGTTTATTGCAGAATGGACGCCAACCCCTGATGAGGAAGTACCAGAGACAGTTATCCCCGGCAAGGAATCGCCCAAAGAATGGATTATGTATTTCGATGGTGCCTTTTCCCTGCAAGGTGTAGGAGCTGGCATGCTTCTTGTCACCCCCTCTGGGAGCACTTGAAGTACGTTGTCAGATGCATTTCGCCCGGGAAGAGGCAACTAACAATACAACAGAGTATGAATGGCTCCTTGCTGGGCTCAGGATTGTCGCAGAATTGGGAATTAAGAAGCTGGTCATTCAAGGAGATTCACGGATTGTGGTGAGACAAGTCAACAAGGATTACCAAAGCCCATTGATGGAGGCATACATCAAGGAATTGAGAAGATTGGAGGAACACTTTGACGGATTGCAAACAGAGCATGTACCCCATGCGGAAAATAGCATAGCTGATCATCTGTCAAAGTGTGATGCGCAGAAGCTTCCTGTGGAACCAGGAACTTTTGTTCTCCATCTTACTCAACCCTCCGTATCCCCAACAACAATGGCCCAGAAAAGGAGAAGATTGGACTCTGGTAAGCCTCTCCCGGTAGAGCCGCCCGCTCCTGGCAGAGACCCTACCCGCAACAACTCATCGCTACATGCCGGACCGCACCCTCCAGCCGGGCCCATGGACCCCGTGAACAAGGAACGTGCCCCCACGGTTGTGGAGGTGCCGCTAGTCCTCATTGTTGAGCCCTAGGCTCCAACTTGGGCAAGGCACATAGTCCACTTCCTCCAAACTGGAGAGCTTCCCGGTGACCAAGATTAAGCTGAAAGAGTAGCCCAGAGGGCCAGAATGTATCAGTTTGTCGATGACACTCTATACGGAAGGAGGCCCAATGGTGTGAAGTTGAAGTGCGTCTGTCAGGGAAGAAGGAAAGGAACTGCTGGATGAGATACACAAAGGAATGTGCGGCTCCCACATTGGATCAAGGGCACTAGGTGGGAAAGCATTCCGACAAGGATTCTATTGGCCCACAGCCCTCCAAGATGCGGTCGAGCTAGTCACCAAGTGTGAAGCCTGCCAGTTCCATTCCATGAACATCCACCTGCCTTCCCAAGCTCTTCAGACAATCCCTTTATCATAGCCATTTTCGGTCTGGGGGCTCGATATCCTCAGCCCTTTCCCCTGAGCAATCGGGGGCTTTGAATTCTTGTCTGTTTCCATCGACAAGTTTACAAAGTGGCCGGAAGTGACTGCCGTGAGAAAGGTGACTGCTGAGTCGGCTATCAAGTTCTGGAAAGAACTGGTGTGCCGTTTTAGAGTTCCGGAAGGATTATTACTGACAACGGCACCCAATTCATGAGCCGCGCCTTCATGCAATATGTTCATGCCCTCGGATGCAAAATCTCATTTGCCTCTGTTGCACATCCCAGGAGAAATGGGCAATATGAGAGGGGAAATGCTGAAGTGCTGTGAGGGCTCAAGACAAGAACCTTTGATACGCTACGGAAGCAAGGTAGGCGGTGGATCGATGAGCTGGCGGTAGTTCTCTGGTCCCTCAGAGCGACACCAAATTGAGCTACCGGGCAGACTCCCTTCTCCCTAGTCTACGGGGCAGACTCGAGGAGAACTGTCTTCGGGATGCTACGCGTGCTGCATGCTATCAGCAGGCCCTGTGTCACTATCATAGCCGCAGGGTTCATGCCTGGTATTTTGAGGAAGGCTACCTTGTCCTTAGGCGCGTTCATTCCGCCAAGGGTACAAACAAGTTGACGCCAAAGTGGGAAGGCCCTTACCGGGTAGTATGAGTCACCAGACCCGGCGCAGTCCATCTGGACACCGGAGATGGCATTCAATTGCAAAATTCATGGAATATTGAGCATCTCCACAAGTTCTACCCATAAGGCGCGGCTGTCGGGCCCTGCCCGGCAGCCACCCTTTTGTACAGACCTTGCCTTAGTTGAACGTATGTGACAGCCTGGTTTTTGCCCTCTTTTTTTTACTTTTATTTGGTTTTGATTTGAATCTGGAGTTTTGAATCATTTCAGTTGGACTTAACACTTGGGATCACCTTGATTTTCACCCAAGTGACTCATCCCTCTACCTAGCAATCATTTCTTCTCTGGTCAACCTCAAAATAATATTATGAATATTTTTCTTAAACGAAAAATATTCATTTTCTTCTCCAAAACCCTAACCAGCCACTTGTGTTCCAAAGCAACCCCAATTTTTCTTGCCCAAAAAAATCTGATAAAATTCCCAAATATTCTTTAAACCCTAGGGCACCTTCATGAGCAAAACTATTGCCTCACTTTTTGCAATATTTTTGCTACAGAAAATATTTCCTGTTCTGGACAGAAATGGTAGTTTCTACAACAACTACCATTTTACTTGCTCCAATGCTGCTGAATTTTCTTGCGCATCACTACCTTCCTAGATAATTGCTAGCCTCCAAAGTTCAACCCTCAACTCCCACTGGTTTGACCATAGTTAACTCTCAAAGTTATTGTCCAAAAACTTACCAGGAAGTAACACTCCAACTTACAGCACCTGAGCTCGACTCAAAGCATTGGCACAACCCTAACCACTAAGGACTACACACCAGACATGAAATTTGGGTCAGCCGTGGCTCTATGCCGAAGTGCACGCGGTGACCACGCATGTGCACAGTGACAGCCTGCTAGCCGACGCACTCTGAGTGCCGCTGAGCGCTTTGTGCGTCCCGTGCTCGCTTCCCCGGCTGCCGCACCTCACCAAACCTCGCCACCATCACCGTCTATACTCCCTTAACTCCCTCCTAGCGCTCGCCGATGCTGGAGCTCGCCGTATCGAGCACGGGTGTGGTCCGGCCAACAGAACAGTGCGCTGCGCACTGTGTTCGTTGCCACCCCCTTGATCCTGTGCTCGTCGCCGCCCACTCACAGTGCCCGCGTGAGCTCCGTCGCCTTCCCCCTCGCTCACTAACGCCGTTCGTCACCGGGCGCCGTCTCCAGGTGTCCTCCGGCGGAGGCCGAACCCCTCACCTCACTCTCCTATAAATCCAGCCCTCCCCAGCCCTCTCGAGCATCACAAACCAACCTCGCACACTCCATAAGACCGTAGGAAGCCGTAGCTCGGCCGGGCAAGCCTCGGGCCGCCGTCCCCGAGCTCGAGCTCGCCGGCGATCCCCTCGGTTCGCCCCTACCGCTCAAGCTACTCTTCTAGAGCCTCCATCGTGCTTCAGTGGTGCTGTCCGACCCGGTTGGAGCCACTGGTGCAGCCTCTAGTCGCCGTCATCTCCAACTCCGGCGACCTTTGCTTTCTGCCGCTGCTGGAGAGGCTCGTTCCGACGCCGTCCAACCACCCCTAGCTAATCTACGGGTACGGGCAGGTACGCCTCGGTCTCCTCTCTCGATCTATCCCTCTAGCCCCTGCAAAGATGCCCTTCTCACCGGCGTGTGCTCCCGCAGAGCCTCATCGTGCTCTGTTTCCCTGTCCCCTTCCCTCTCACCTGACCTGCGAGGCCCACGGTCAGCTACTCTGGCCGCACCCGAAGCGGTACGAGTGGTGGCGCTCCACGGGTTTACGCATTTGACGTCACCCCCTCAAGATCTGTTTTTATTTAAATCAAATTCAAATTTAAACAGAGAGCTTCAAACAGCCACAACTTTTTAACCCTAAGTCCAAATGAATTGATTCTTTTTTGCATTAGGTTCTTTATGAAAATATCTAGAAGCTCACCAAAAATGAGATTTTTCCCTACTGTCTAGATTTTCTGGTGCATTTCAGAGTGTTTCTTGATGTTTTCTTTTTATGCTTTTAATTGTTTTTAGAAGGTGAAGCTTGTCTTGAGGATCACCTGGAGTGTGAACCTCATTTGCACTAAGGCAAGCCACAACAACATTTTCATGGTGCCATTGCAATATTGTGATTTTTCAACTTGAATGAATGATTTAGTTCATGCATTTAAATCACTAAAATAAATATATGTTTATTCTGTTGAATGCTTGTTTATGTTGATATGTTTTGTTTACAGAAGGTTAAAGCTAACTAAGTTAGTTCAAGTCATTAGAAGTAATATTTGATTATGAACAAATAATTTTGTTATGAAAAAGAATTAGTTTTGGTTAATATTTTCTTGAGTGAGAAAAGAATTATACTAAGTTATTGTCATGGTTAAGTTTGCTGAATAAACATAACCAGAAAAGTGTTATGAGTTTATGATAGGAATGGTTAGTGCTCACTACTGCAGGATGCTGCTAACGCGACACTACGATCGGAGACCCTTCGAGAAACTGTGTGCGATGCCATAATCGCAAACGGTGTGGTATGAAAACTGTCAGAAATGTGTAGAACGTTTGTGATGACGGATGCATCAAACATGGTTCAGGTTTTAGTTGTGTGTGCAATGAAGGGCATACGGTTTAGTTCAATGAACGGTTTGCGATGAGGAGGAACAAAAGAAACGGGTAGCCAGATGGAGGCGCGTGCGATACACAGCATATGGTTCACTCGGATGAACTGTTTGTGATTAGGCAACACAAAAGAAACAGTCAGCCAGATCAAATGTGTGTGTGATATACGGCATGTGGTTCGGTCGGATGAACTGTTTCATTGAGACATGAGAACAGAAATGGTTCAAATTAACAAGATGTGTGTGATACGAGGCAAACAAGTCTGTAATTGGAGACGTGTGCGAAGACCGATAACAACACAAATGGTTACTGCAAACAAGCCATGTGTCTTGTGAGCAAACAATTGCTGGTATACAATTGTGAGTGATTGATGAAAACATCACCGATGAGTTCCATTGTTTAGTCCGTGTGCGATGTGATTTTCTTTGTCCGCACAACATCTACGCTCTGTCTACGGCATCAACATATATACTTAAAAAGACAGCATTGCATAACCAAATTAAGCATACAATTACACAAGTGACTACACACATAACATTTCCACACACAAAAGAATGCAATTACATGCATACTAAAGCAGGAGAAACGAGGATCTAATCATCTACTTATTGTTGCCACGACGCTTGCCATTGCTCTGCTTCCGGCTGGATCCTTGGCCGTTTTGGGGGAAGGAGGGACTTCCTCATGTCAACGATCTGCATGTACATGTCGTAGCTCATGTACGCCTCCTTGGCTGTGTACACGACGTAAGCTTTGTCGAGTTTCTCCATCCAGGCCGAGTGCCAGGCATTCTTGTCCTTGTTGCATGAATCCTTCATGTCTCTGCAGTAGGGGTCGATGATGGCCTCGGCGAGGTGAACCAGTGAGTCCTTCTCACGATCCTTGCTGCCCCCGATCTTGTATTGGCCCTGGATACCGACAAGTTTCTGGCAGGCGATGCCCGAATTCTTGAGCGCCTTTACATCATTGGTGATGTCCACCATAGCGAACATGTAGTGGGGGCTATTGAAAAACCTGGCGAAACGCTCGCAAGGCCTTATGGCCAGGCAGTAGTGGTAGACGAGGACGTGGTGGCGCACACACATCGGGGCGACGGCGACCTTGGGATGAGACCCGACACGAGCGCGGGTGTACTCGAGGTTGAACCCGACCACCTTGTACATCTCCTCAGCAAGCAACAGCTCCATGATGTGGATGGAGTGCTCCGCCCAGACCGGGTCGTTGGTGTACACCACCGATAGGTCCATGAAACTTATGTGGGTGTCCACCATGGCATGCATGGTGAACTGCTGCTCGTCGGCGGCGGCCGCTCGGAGCGCCATTGGAGCCGCGCAGGATACCGTCTAAGAATTTCTTGTGGTGGGTGTGCTTCTTGCAATGGTGGGGTGCGATCGAAAGGTTGAAGACACACAAGGGTAGGTTAAATGGCCGCTATAATAAATGGGCGCCAGCCGACCTGTAATCGTCATGTCTTGTCACGGCGTTCATAGCGGAGGATTCCAGAATCCAGTGCACGCTTGACAACACCGCACCCCAGGCGTGGGTTCGAAGAGCCTGTTCCCGCGCTACCGCGCAAGCTTCTCGCCTGGCTAGTTTGGATGCGCATCGGCTAGAAGAGGGACAAATCGTGGGCGTTAATTGGCAAAAAGCTTTGTAAAAACGAAGTGTGTGGAATGACTACGACAATAAGTTTACCCTTGGGTGATGAGGTCAAAGTTACACAGAAGGGTGATGATGGACACTCGAGTGCGATAATTAATTCTGCGCTCTACAGTGCACACGATGGAAGAAACCAACTGTGTGCAATAATGTCGAAGATCGCAGTCGAGTTAGCTATACAGATCATGTGCTATGAGATCGATAAGGTAAACTGATTCGAGAATGGTTAATAAAATCTAAGACCATTGCATATTAAGGTCAAAATAGTGCTAGCAATATATGGCTCAAAATCGAAGATTACAAGGTTCAAACTGATATTAGAAATGAAATTCAGCTCATCAGCCGCAAACGCTCGCGCTGATGCCCTGAACATGGATATCAGAGAGGTTCAAACTAATATCACCACTTCTATGTTTGGCTTCGAAACCTCACAATTTTTGCAAAGTGGTCAGCCACTAAGAAGTCATGTATGGGGTTGACCCGTTGACTTCCGATTACTCTGTCATCTGAATTTCCAAAATGAAATTCAGTCGGAGCCTACTCCATTCTGCCGCGGGTGCCGGCGCTGATCAACAGACCATTAATTTTTGCGAAATAAATGTAGGGAAAACCTCATTTCCTTCAGCACCCTTGCTCTGAGAACAAAGTACCTGGCGAATATAATCTCCGGTAAGGTCCCTCGGTTGGACTTCAAAGTAATTTCTGAGAGATGCAGATCTAGGCATTCGACGTGATTGTTATACTGTATCACATTATCCACCACTGGGCCTAATCTTATCTGCAAAAGAAGAAAATGTGTTAGTGCCTACATGCAATTTTGAACATTACTACAGGCCTAGCTATTTGGTTTGCAGGATTTGTAAAATGCACTAACATGCCATCTTCGATCTGACATGATTAACATGGGCATTTGATTACATTCTAGAAAAATGTAGCCTTCTTCACAAGAGGTTAGAGTGGATGAAAAGTTCCCTAAGAAAACTAGTACAGATGAATCCAAAGGAGAAATGCTTACTGATTGTAACCATATGGATCAAGCAACCAATGTGGGGGGGCATGTATATACTGAAATCCTCCAAAAGAACCTTCAGAAATCGTAGTACATTGTCATTGTAAACTTGGAAAAAGGTGTCACAAACTGAACTCCCTTATGGTTAACATTTAACAGGACAGGAACATCACCTCGATATATAGCTTCTCCCGGCAAGGAAAGCATATCAGGAAACTGACAACTTGCTCCAGGTTGGGACCGATAGATTCTAGTGCCAAGACCTTCATTGTGCGTAGTTTCGGGGTCAAGCTTGTCGGAATCATTTTCTGAATGACAGACGAACAAACATCTTCAAAATTAGAAATAATGTTAATTTGTAGAAGGAGAGGTAGAAGGCGGTTATTGTACCTGAATGGGTGTAGATCCAATAACAAGTTCGGAGTATTTATCAGACGAGTAGCCCACCACTGTCAATTTCGGCGCGGAAATGACATTGATTCTTGTTGGACCTTCTTGATCAACTACAAGTAACCTCTCAAGTGCAGGTGTGTCCTGGATGACCATACCGTGGTCCACCTTTTGTGATGTCTTCCTGCCGCACCAGCAACACACATAAATAGTCCGGAGAGTCATGGAGGTAATGTGGAAGGTACTCAACCCATTCATCGCCTGAAGACGAAAGTACTAAAGTGCAGTACAGCCACGGAGCAGGCGCTCCATGTCACCCTTTGAGAGGCAGATGGCGACGAGCTCGAGGTTCTTCAATCGTGGTAGAATAAGAGCGGGCGCGTCATTAAGGGGCGGGAACTGGCAGTTCCTGAACTTGGCGACGCGCAGCGTGGGCGCGAGGCGGAGTGCGGACGTTGGCAGCGACCGCATATGCCCATCATCAAAAGTGATCTCCTCGAGCTGATCTAGGGCAGGGGATCAGAACCAGTCGTCAAGCTTGGCTCGGTCCTTGCCCTTGGAATGGAACTTGCCCATTCTAAGGCCTTTGGTTGGGCCAAGGTGACTGTCGAGGATCTTAAAGAACGCATCCAGGCTTTTGCGATAGCCATGGAAGAGCTCATGGGTGTCGATGGGGTCGAGAGGGCTGGAGTTCCATAGGGGCGCCACCGCCGGGAAAGGAGGGTTGTCCGCGCCCCATATTTTATTGGGAGGAGGGAGATGATGACTCTCAACATATCATCGGGGAGGCTGCTGATTCAGTCTAGGCCTGCTGGAGTTGCTTGCGGTTCTAGCTTGCCCTGCCTCCGCTTCTTGGCAGCCCCGTTCTCCACCTCCGGAGTCTCCTTGTCAGTGGCGCTTTCTGATAGAAAAGGGAGTACAGGGAATATTTAGTTAAAACGGGGCAATAGAAAAGTGTATTGGTAACTAGAAGTTATTAGGTAGGAATATAGTAAGATAAGGGAATAGAAATTGGTTGCTTAAATACTACACAATTCATTTGACATTACTGGTTAAGTCAACATATGCAGATAGTTGAAAAGAAAACTTACTTTGAACAAAGTCTGGACGGATGATTTTGTCGGGGAAGTTAGCATATATCTCATGACCAGGCCCTTCTATGTGCAGTGCAATTTTCGTGCCAGCTTTCAGTACATAAAACTTTGCAATTTCATTCCAAAAGCCAGTGCCAAAATAGGAGTCACCACGTTAATCAAGTCTTATAGTAGCAACGATTATAAATCCATGGTTTGTGCGCAGTATGACATTCGTGGAGCCTTGATGTATGTAAAGGGAAAATTATGCACTACATAATCTGTTGCATAGCGAGGGATGTCCTGCAGAAAATGGTAGGGTTGTTAAAGAAAATATGGTAACATGCAAATATGGGCCCAAATTGCAAGAACTGTACAATAGTTGAAATCGAAGGACAAAAGTCTATAATTAAATAGATAGGGTAAACATGATGTCATGGAAATATGAGTAATCGAAAGAACAATACATCATTAATTTGCCTATTATAAAAATAAGAGGGGGGAAATCCCCTTTGACATATATGGTGCATGTGGCACCTTTTATCCAAATGTGGAAATATTTAGAATATGTTTAGGAAAGTAGGCCATGCCAACCGATTTAGGGTGAGATTGAACATACCGCGTGCGTCCTCAAGTTATTTGGTACGATGAGATGGAATCTCTAGCGGCGGTCGCCAAGTCCTGAAGTATCGGCGCACTATACATTCTATGAATGAAAGAAAACCCTCAAATCATCTCGAATAAAAATGAATTCACGGTGATTTTTGCCGGGTGATTAAAGGAGGAAGATGAACTAGGATAAGAGATGAGATAATATCTCGTTAAATTAGTTACCTTCTCATACATGAGAAAGAACCCTCAGTACGGCAGATTCCCTAACCGAGTGGAGCTGGGTCGACCACGAGCAGCGTCGAGAAAGTCGATGGCGATAGGCGGCGCCAAGCGGAAGTGGCGAAATGCGGTGGGCTTTGCCGGTAGCCTGGCGGCGGCAGGCGTCGAGCTAAGTACTTACCGCCGCTATAGGCAGTGCCATGGCATAGACGCGGAGGAGCTTCTGTAGGTGTGAATGGGGAATGTACCGGAGGGGCCGAGGTGGGTGGTGGGCGGGGTGAGGGTTTTTGTGACGTGGGGATGGTGAGGTTTTTCTTTTTTGAATTGGGTGGTGAGGGTTTTCTGTCCCACAAAGAATTTTGGGGGCAACGGTTTGCTAGAGCGAACCGTGTGTGATTGATGTAGCAGGCAAAATGAAAGTCATTGCACACGGTTCCAATTTTTGGAACCATGTGTCATTGACGTAGTACCTCCGTCCTAGTTTATTGGTCCCCCATTGTAATTTTTACCAAAATTTGGCGAAATAATTAACATACTCAGAGATAGATAATAAGCGTACAGGTAGATAAGCATAGTTCAACCATAAGTAGTACATAGTTCAACAGTATTAAGCATACTCAAGCGTACATATATAGTTCCATCCATCCCACATCTCATCTCACAGGCCACCACGATCCTGAAGCTTCTCCAGGTACTCGGCGTACGCGCCGTGTGCCACCCTGCGAGAATACTTCTGCTTGAAGGAGCCAAGGGCCCATCCTCTTGCATGCGCCAGAACACTTAGATACGCATCATGAAGCTTCTGGTTGCAAAATGGGCATCCATAGCTGCCGTTCCAGGTCCTAATACGCCTGTTATGCATTCCCGCATAAAGCTCCCTCCGGATTTGGCTGTTGTACCACCTCTGGACATCTTCATCTTCGTCGTCCACATCATCAGACAGCACCTATACAAATAGTAAAACAAATTTGGCATCAAATCACTGATTACATGCCGTGAAGTAGGATTAGGAATTTATGGCTATTTATTTATATATATCCAGAGATTATGGTTCGATTTTTAAGCACAGTCGTCTATGTACAGACCAATCTTGAAGAAAATAATGGCACAAACATAGGTAGGTCATTCAAAATCAATTGTCAAGTCCTGGCTAGGAATTATTAGCACGAACACTAACCCTAGTCGGATTACTAGCAGAAATCATTTGCACATATGAAACAACTAATCACTTATCACCTGTACCATCCAAACAATCAATACACTACACGGATCTAACGAAACTTACTTAGATTTCATGGATTGGGAGAACATAACCACAGGATTTCTATTCCAAAAAGGGGGAGGCAGGAGTAACCAGAGAAACCCTATGATCTATTTGACACATAAATGGGTATAGATGACTAACCAGCTATCCGTCGTCATCGGAGTCGTCGCCGGAGTGGTCGTCGGAGTCGTCGCCGGAGTGGTCGTCGGATTCGTCGCTGGAGTCGTCGTCGGAGTCGGTATGGAACTCCGCCTCCAGCTGTGGAAGCTCGACGCCGTCGACGACGTCAGAGTGCAGTGATAACTCGCCGGCGGTGATGGCAACCTTTATCTCCATCTCCATGCTATGCTCCGGTGCTTTAGCATCCCCGGCGTCGCCACTCCCTCCGATGGGGCGCTTCAGCGGCATCCTCATACACTAACGTCTTTGAGGACTGAGAGCGGCGTCGAGGTTGCAAGCCGAGAGAGAGGATTGTGTGTGTGTAGCGAGGATGGGGGGTGCAGCCGCTTGGGCGCACCATTATTATGGAGTAGTGGGAGTTGTGGGAGAGAGGCGGGCGGCGGTCAAACCAATGGCTCGCCTCCCGGTGAGCCTACGCACCGGACTACTGGCATGCCTACCAAAGTTTCACACAGCTACTCGCACGCCTCCCTATGACACTGCGCAGCAAGCACGCCCCCGTCAATTCACACACCTGCACGCACGCCTCCCCGTCTACCTACGCGGCGGACTGCTCGCATGTGTCCTGTCAACTCACGCCTGCTCGCATGCCACATGGGTCGCGTGGTGGCACTTATATTGTTTTTCTATTTGGATGATTAATGTTGCCGCTTTATTGCTTAACTGAAGCATGGCACGTATCCATTGTTGGTCTAACGCTCACAGTTTGAATAAATAATCCGTTTGGGATATTGGTTCCCAATTATTAATAATCTCCCGTCTGTAATTAGAAAAAGATTACATCAAAACTGGTCTCAAATTTGACAAAAAAAGTACAATGCTACTTTGTATTGTTGTCCATATGACAACACTATAAGTTTCATGAACTTCAAATAAGTTTTGGATGTACTAGAATTTAAAAATCAAGAGTCTCAATGTTTGAAATTTGTTGCACGGGGAGTAAACATGCACCCAGTGAGACACATGTGTTTTTGCAATCCATTTAGGTGCACTGTCACGTGTGCATGTAGCTCAAATTTGATTTTTGCACATTATACCCATAGAAAATCAATCAATCAATGTACTAAAATTTCTTAATGATCTCTGTGAATTTTTCGAAATTAAAATGTCCATCCTTTGGTAACATGTATGTTCACCGCGGGATAATTAATTTAACATGCATCATAGTTGTGGTGGATTCGCGGTGTGTGTGTGGGTGTGTGCGTCTGGGGGTGGCGGGTGGCTCGTAGTACACTACGAGTTGTGAGCCACCATGTGGCTTGGCCGTTTTGTCAGGCAGGCTGGTGCCACATCAGAGTCGTGAAATTGTTATTTAAAACATTACACAACCCTTTCATACATAAATGTTTGGCCACATGCAGTCGATGGTTGTCCTACACGACACTCGATACTCGCGTGTGACGCTTTCTGTGAGCCTGCGAGGTCGTCGTCCATCACTTTGACGAACAACCGGCAGTGAGGTTAGTTTGACCAGCAAGGTATAATATTTTTGTTTGTATTATGGTGGTATATAGTACACGTCGAAGAGGTGGGAGGGGACTAGCATTTATACTATACGTATGCGTCCGTGAACAAGTATACCTCACTCAATGTCGGGACTTTTTGGTTACCAAGGCACGTGCCACATCAAAATTGTGAAATTGGTTATTCAAACATCACACAACACCTTTTTGGGCCACATGCATATATATCCTAGCTAGGACACTCACGTGTGACGCTTCCATCTATGGGCCCACGAGGCCATCGTCAATGCATGTATGCATGCTTCACTTTGACCTACATCGGGAGAGGTTAATTAATTTCACCATCGATGAGGATTCTTTTGGGTTGTACATATATTACGGCAGGAGCATATAGTATGCGATGAAGAGGGGGGAGGGGACCATCATATGTAGTACGCTTGATATGAACCTCGCTCTGTGTGGGTGCATGGTTTACAGTTTTTGAGGCATGTGGCACATCAAAGTTGTGCATTTTGGGTATTCAACATATATATATATATGTTTGGCCCACATGCAAAGCGGTGGTGGTTGTCCTCTCGCACCCACTTAAGCGGTTATCAGCGATATCGATGCTTTCCATCAGTGGGCCCGCTTGGTCCATCACTTCTTTTTGCCTAACAACAAGAGAGGTTAATTTGACTTAGGAGGGGATTATTATTTTTTCTTTGGGATGACATGCATGATACACTTTGAGCACACACATATGCATGTGTGCGCATGAATCCCTCCCATCGATTCGAAGTGGCTAGTACAACGACACCATCATGGACCGATCTCGCTCTGTGTGGGGAGCTAGTGTACGATTTTTGACACACACGCCAGATCAATGTTGTGTATTCAAACATGCATGCAGCATCACCTCCATACCTATGCATGTAGTGGTTGCCTTCAAATGATACACTCCCTCGCGTGGTTATTGGCAACAAGCCTATATATTCGTGGGCCCGCATGGACATCCATGATCACCTTGACCAACAACAAGATAGGTTACCATGATAGATTCTTCATTTGGTTAGTGTTATTGTAGTATAGGTCATGGTGAGATTCAAACCTAATTAAGTTTGAGCGCATATACTATGCATGCATGCATATATCAATCCCTGTCGTTGGCTTGAAGTGTGGTGTAACATACATATGCATCGTCAACCTAACCCTCACTCAGTGTGGGGCTTTGTAGTTCGAAATCACGGTGCCACATCAAAGTTGTTCATTGCTACTCAAAAACACACCTCTCCATACATATGTTTGGGCCACACGCATGCAGTGGTTGTCTTCGGGGACTAGCTACTTGCGTGATTATTGGCGAGCTAGCCCATCTCCGGGGTCGCATGGATGGCCATCACTTTGACCAACAACAATAGAGAGGTTGTACAACCAAGGTGGATTATTCTCGGCCCGTTTTATGATCCATCTTGATCAGATATATGCCTCTCTGGCCCGCCGACTGAAAGTGTGTGTGGGGGGGGGGCTTGCTAGATCACACTTTGCTAGGTGAACCTCGGTTGGGGGGGCATGCATTCATAGCCTAATTAGGATTCCCTTCGTGGCGACACGAGGGGCGGTGGGGGGCTGCTAGCTACTTTGCACTTTCCTAGGTGAACCTCGGTTGGGGGGGAGGGGGCATGCATTCATAGCTTAGGATTCCCTTCGTGCCGACACGAGGGGGGCTGCTAGCTACTTCGCACTTTGCTAGGTGAACCTTGGTTGGGGGGGCATGTGTATTCATAGCATAGGATTCCCTTCGTGCCGACACGAGGGAGGGGTGGCTGCTAGCTACTTCGCACTTTGCTAGGGTGAACCTCGGTTGGGGGAGGGCGTGCATTCATAGCTTAGCTAGGATTCCCTTCATGCCTACACAAGGGAGGGGGGCTGCTAGCTACTTCACACTTTGCTAGGTGAACCCCGGTTGGGGGGGCATGCATTCATAGCTTAGGAATCCCTTCGTGCTGACACGATGGAGGGGGGCCGCTAGCTCTACTTCACACTTTGCTAGGTGAATCTCGGTTGGGGGGGCATGCATTCATAGCTTAGGTTTCCCTTCGTGCCGACACGAGGGAGGGGGCTTCTAGCTACTTCGCACTTTGCTACGGTGAACCTTGGTTGGGGGGCATGCATTCATATATAACTTAGGATTCCCTTCGTGCCGACACAAGGGAGGAGGGGGGCTACTAGCTACTTCGCACTTTTCTAGGTGAACCTTGTTTGAAGGGGAGGGGGCATGCATTCATATATAGCATAGGATTCCCTTCGTGCCAACACGACGGAGGAGGGGGCTGCTAGCTACTTTGCACTTTGCTAGGTGATCCTCGGTTGATGGGGAGGGGGCATGCATTCATAGCTTAGGATTCCCTTCGTGCCGACACGAGAGGGTGGGAGCAAGCAATACCGTGCACTTTGCAAGAGAGGTGCCACATCGAAGTTGCATTTGGTATTTGAAAATCAGACCACCCTTTTGATACATAAATTTTGTCCACATGCAAGTGTGTTCGTGTTCTGACCCTCTCCCGCATCATTTTTCGCCAAATTTATGAACATTAGACAAGTCGGATGACGCAAAAGACACGGTTCACTCAAACTAACCGTGTGCCACGCCGGTGCACCTATCACACACACATCCGCATAGTACATTGGGCTCCACGAGGCTCCCCTTCTCAAAAATATCTACCCGCTTTGAGGGTTTTCTGTTTCATAACACACGGTTGTTATCTCTGGACCGTGTGCGATGTTTCTTGTTCCCAATCCCGCCTACATCGAAAATATCTACCCGCCTCGAGGGTTTTTCTTTTTCATAACACACGGTTGTTATCTCTGGACTGTGTGCGATGCACTATCATCACAATTTTCAATAGCCCGACATTTCACTCCCGCGTTTGACTCTCGCGTAGTAAAATTTTCAGTACCCACGTCATTTCCTCAAACACCCCGCCCCCCTCCACACACACACACACACACCAAAACCTCCTCGGGCATGCGCGCACACACACACCCTCCCTCGCTCGAAACCCTAGAAAAATCCCCGCCACCGCCGCAAGGCCTCTATTGTCAACATCTGCCGGTTTGCCCGTGCAGCTTACCCACCGATCTCCATACCTAGGCCGCCCTAAGTTTCTTAGATGATGCCCGCCAAACGCCCCCTTTCCCACAGACCCCCATCCCCATCCCCCACTCCAGAGCATCGCAACCTAAGCCCGGCTAAGCTTCCCGTGGAGCTCAAGGAGCAATTGGCCCAAAAGAGGAGTATAGTCATCTCTTCGCCCGACGTCGCCGAGGAAGCTGACGACCATTACTGGCGGCAGGCACTCAAGTAGCGGGCTAGAGTACACGGGCATGTCTCATCCGCCGGCTATGACATCGAGGTCATCGACAGCGACGCCCTAAGGCGGGTTGTGTCATAGGTTAAGTGGCCCACCACCAACCCCTCGAGTTCAACCATCGCCGATCTCATCCATGGCCCCGCCACTGATCTCCTCTGGCTCGCTGTCAACAATTTGCCATTCTACATCGCCATCGAGCCCCTTTTGTCATTTTTGAAGGACACATTCTGCGATGCTGGCTTGGGATCCACAACTTCCAAGTCAGACCTCATCGACGGCGACCACGAGGAGGGCTCCCTCTCCGGCTCTTCCAAGGGGAAAGAGCCCATCTGCTCTTCCAAGGGGAAAGTGCCCGTCTGTGACATCAGGGAGGGCACCATATAGTCGTGCTCTTCCAAGGGGAAGGAGCCCATTTGCGATAACATGGAGCGCATCCAGGGTTCGTGCTCTTCCCACGGGAACGAGCCCATCTGTGACAAGTGAGGAAACCCATGATTTGTTTATTTCCATTGTTCACAATGTGATGCTCCATATGTGCAATTATTTACTGTGTAGTACATTTCATCAATCCAGTTTTAAACATACCGATAGGAATGCATATATTTGCTTGTTGTTAATCCTGTTATAGCTAGCATATGCCTCTTATAAAGTTTTTTGATTGTTCGGTTGTTTGTAGTTAGAATATGTTCGGTGTCAAATGCTATCTTTGGTTGTTCGTAGTATGCCTTGTTTATTCCAGCTATTCACAGCGTGATGTTCTATATGTGCAAGTATGAACTGTGCAGTTCAATTTCATCAGTACCAGTTTCAACAATACCACTATGAATGACTACATTTGGTTGCTGCATCTTGTAGTTAACATGCATTTCCATTTTTATTTAACCATAACCAGTGTACTTAGACCGGCACAATACCAGTTTGAATGACCATGTTTGCTTTTTGTTAAATGTTAGGCCTGTTGCAATTAGCACACCTTTCCAGTTGCTAGCGTGCTTAAACCTGCACATTGAAGCTATCTTTTGGAGATTATTTTGTCTGCCATGTGTAATTTTGGTTGATGTTTAGCCTATTGTGCTTAACATGCTTCTTGATGTACCTACACAGGACAATTTTGGGAACGACTGTTGTTTTCCATCGAGGTTAGTTTCATCCCATGGCTTATATCTGCTCACTGTTCAGGATATCTATAGCTGGTACCATATAGGTCGGCGGTTGATAACGGACTAATCGGTGAATCGAACTTTTAACTGAATATATCTGCAACCCATTTTTCCTTAGGTTAAGTAGGGCCACATGTAATATATATGAGGCCACATAGCAATGTGCACTGTACTTAATGTCTAAATATGCAATCCTAGGCTACATAGCAACAAGGAAGAGTGTTACATTAATGTTCTAATGATGTCTAGATATACGTAGAAGAGCAGCAGCAACAGCAACAACACAGCCCTGTTTGGATACTCAACTTAGCTAGAGGTTAGAGTTAGTTTCTAGCTCATTACTAACCCTGAACTAACTCCATCCAAAGAGTTGTTTGGATGGCAGGGTTAGATTGACAATAAATGCACCAGGAGAACTAGCTCCAATTAGCACCTCTTGGGTTGGATACTAGTTTTTATTGGGTGGGTTATAGATGCAACTAGCTCAAACTAGCCCTCATGTTTAGATATACTTTAGGGCTATTTGAGCCCGAACTAGCTCAAACTAACTATAACCCGTGGATATAGCAGTAGATAATTTTTAAGAATGAACTAAACTCCTTCCGGCCCATAATATAAGATGTTAATTCATCTAATATGTGAGTATATTGGATGTTATAAGATACTCCCTTCGTTCCTAAATATTTGTTCTTTTTAGAGATTTCAAATGGACTACCACATACGGATGTATATAGACATATTATAAAAGAGTGGTGTACTACATCATTGTGCCATTGTTGTTTAGCTTCTAATATTAACTTGGTGCTTTTAGGTACATATGTCATTGGTAAAGATTCGCGTTTCCACCCTTTCTGCGTATGGGGCAATGAGATATCGATGAACCAACATCAAGTGAGGAAGCTGATAAAGATTGCTAGTAAAATGGGTCCAAAGATCACAATTAAACTATTTTTTACACTTTATCCAAGACAACAGTGAACTGCAGGATGGTAAGTAAGAACTCTGCAGCCTTCTTTTTACTGCCCATAATGAGTTGTGTTAGATTACAATGTCTGAAATCTTTCGTTTGAAGTGGTTCCCAAAGCAGCTTACTCAAGATTACCTCTCAAACTACATGATTCGTGGGCATGCAAAGGTTAAAGTATTTCTACCAGAACAAGATGATTATCTAGATGTTTTCATGAATACCGTGAAGGATGGGCGGTCGGCCATCACAAGGGGTTGGACTAGAGTCGTGTGTGCCTTCTGCATGGAGGAGGGCACAATATGGGCATTCCTATTTACCTTGTTCAGCAACCAAAATATATTTCGCCTCTTTCTTTACCGTCTTTAATAGTACAAGTATACAACTGTGGTTCATCATTCTTTATTTTCTTCTTATGTAATTCTTGAACATATGTACCTATGAATCGAATAATGCATTGATTGTTTGAACCTGATGGATATGAATAAAGTTGTAGCATACATTCAAATTCAAATCCAAATTCGGTACAATTTGGAAAAGCAACAATTAAATTATGGTGAAATTACGCTCTCCAAGTTGTTACGGCACACACGGTTAGTAAAACACAAACGTTTGCGATATGCACCATAATCCGAGACGGTTCACAGAGAGGAAACGTGGGCAAGCATGCACAGAGTTGCCGTTTGCAAAGCGTGTGCGACGTCAGACAATATCACAAACAGTGCGGGCAAACTAAAAGTTTGTGTTAGTTGCCTTATCGTACACGATTCGCAACCATGAACTGTTTCTGATGAAGTATGCATCGTAAACGTTGCACCACAGAATAGCGTGTGCGATAGTTGTCGTGTACGACGATGTTATGGTGGTCCGATGTTTCGTAATCATGTCCGACACTCGTACGATGATTACCTAATCTTCTTAACGGTGAACCATTTTTGATGGGCCATGCATCATACACGTTCTATAATAGTGAACCATTTGTGATGGGTCGCGCATCGTAAACGTAGCACCACCGAACACCGACTGTGATGGCAATGCAAGAAGAAACGAGTAGGAGTACTGTAGGGGCCCTATCCCCGACGGTTTTTGGGTCGTGATGGAAGGACCCTCCTATCGCCCACACTCACTTGGCGACGGTTCCAAATGACGTCACGGAAAGGGGTTTCAAATTGTTTATTTACGACCGACGCGCACCAGTGGCTTGATATAGTTGATCCATTATTTTTTTATGATATGTAATGCATGTTATATGATTGCATTTTCATGGCATATCATGACACCGGTTATTTTTATTTTAAGTTGAACTTGATAATAACTCAACTTGAATATATCATTGATCGGGTCATGGTGCCACTGAATCGAGTTTTCCCCCAGTGCAACCACATTTGCCTTTGTGGGAAGGCCTTTATTCGGTCCGTTGTCATACCTCTGGTCGGTGCCTACAATGAGGGAAGGTTATGGGCGTGCGTTACCAAAGCCCGGTAAGCAGACATAACCTTGTGTGCACGTTGTTGTGATGATACCTTGTCCCCGTTTGGGACCGTTTATGTTTTTGCCACGACGGTGGCCGTTGGTGTCTTTGGTAGACACGGGGCCACCCATGACTTAGCCCAGTGGGGAGTTAGTCGGAGTGGTCGGGAGAGTGTCATGGCAATGGAAGGGTTTTGTCGGAATGTCGTTGATCCACCCGAATGGCAGTACAAGGCCATGCAATCCATGGTGTGGGTACAGTGCGCTACCTCTACAAAGTGTATTTAATCTATCAATAGCCGAGTCCACGGTTACGGACACACTTGAAAGTAGGTCACACCATGGGTCAATGTTTACATAATATTGCACACTAAAGCTAATAACATTGCACTGTTGGGAAGGGGATGGTTGAGAGACCATTCTGATTATGCAGACCAAGATGTTGGTCAGTTTGTGATCCAAGAAAGATCACCTTTTGGTTACGAGGTAACCCGTTTAAAGACCAAGATGTTTGTTCGTTTGTGATCCGAGAAAGATCACTGCTTGGTTACAAGGCAACCCGTATGGTAAGCAAGTCCGAGGGACTTGAGGCACGAGATTTTGTTCACTTCATCACTAGTATGTTCTTGCATTGATGATAACCTGTTTAATATCATGATATTGTTTGTCATTATGTTTATGCTTGTTGTGAGCTTGCAAGTAGATTCAATGTACTGACCTGGCGTGCCATGCCAGATTTCAGGAAAGTCTCGTTGCAACGGAGTGCTGTCCGAGTCTAGATCGTGTCCACATCGGTGTCCCTGTGCTATGGAGTTCCACTACCTCTTCGTTCCGTTGCCGAGTAGTTGTCATGATCGAGGCCCCCTTTGTGTTCATTAAATAATGTACATATTGTTCACCCGCACCGTGTGTGCCGCTTGGCCTCGCAACTTGTTGTAATATGAGCTATGTTCCACTAGCATCAATAAAGCGGTTGTTTTCTATACCAAGATGTTGTGTGTTGCCAGAAGACAAGATCTCTGGGCTGGCAGTGCAAGGTAAACCGGTTGCTCTGAGTCGGGGTGCCACAACGCTTGGTATCATAGCCGCGTTGACTGTAGGACACGCTAGACTACCGACATGTTAACTAGACGTTAGTTAGACTAAAAGTTGAGTGTTGATAGTGTTTGTAGTTGATTGTTGCCTTGCATACACTCGTTTTATTGTTATTCTAATCTACTAATGGCTGTGAGTGTAGATGGCTCCAGTGTCGTATCTGTGCCAGTTGCAGCTGATGTCGTACACGTCACCGCATCTCCTTCATGCCGTGTGGCATCGGCTGTACCCTCTCGGTGACGATCCAGCCTATCGTGTGTACCGGGAGCGTCTAGCAAACTCAGTGTATGAGTATCACGCGGTGGTTACCCTGCGCACCTGTTCATCTTCCAGCACTTACATTCGTACCTTCAGGAGCGGTTTCGCTTCTACCACTTCTCAGGCTGTCCAGTTTGCCGCATTTGAGGTCCTCGTCAACTTGCGCTATAAGGAGGTCCAGATGCAGAACCACCCAGGTTTCCACTACTATTCCTCCTTGCATGACAATGGTCGTGTCTGTTTTCCTATCATTGATCCGGAGTTTGATAGTACTGCCAGCTACCTTTCCCACTACATCACTGCTAGCTACCTTCTGATTCACAAGTTGGCTCGAGAGCTCACTCGTGCTCGCACTGCTTTAGCCGCCACTAGAGCATTCTCTACTCCATCGTCTACGGGATTTACCCCCTTATAGTCCACCTGGTTCTAGCTTGCCTATTTCACCGGTTACTCCTCCGAGTAGCTCAGGCACCTCGACCATGACTTCTCTCTGTGCTCCTGCTGTGTGGGTTTCCCTTATCACTACCCCCGTAGCCGCGATGCTTCAGCCTCATCCTGCACCTGCTCCGGAGGGAGATCCCTCGAGGCAACGTCGTCGTGTTACCTTTAACCCGGAGGTCTCGGTTAACGTCATCAGTTCAGGATCCGAGTCCGCTTCAGGAGAGGACCCCGCCGCACCAGCAGAGCATTAAAGCGACCAAGTATCCGCAGTTGTCATGTTGATGTACAGATGTAGTCATACAAGTCATGCTGTCATGTTCTATGTATGAGAGTAGTTGAACTTATCATGTCATTTACCTTTTATGTATGAGTCTATGTATAATTATGTTGGAACTTTCTTTTATTCGCCGTGCTTCTTTCATATTTTGCTTTCTTTCTGGTTTTGTCGCTGGCTTTTCACCAGTATTTTTGGATGTTGCTCATCTTGGTTGTGTTTTCTTGGGAAAACAAATAATAGGATGACGCGGAGAGGCAGCTGTAGTGCCGCTTGTGAGGATGTCCCTGTTCGCCGTTCTACGCGACAGGCAGGGCACTCTCCCGAGCCATACGTTCCACCACCTCCTCCACCACAAAATTCACCCTCCCCCGAGCAAATTTTACGCAAGTTTGAGGAAAGAGGAATAATGATCTGCTCGAAATATTAAGTGTGCAAGCTATGGTTGGGCAGAATGGAAATCAGAACGGTCATCACTCCAAACTATTAGATTTTCTGCGAACCAAGCCTCCCAGTTTCAGTCGGGTTATTGATCCCTTGGACGTAGATGATTGGTTAGGAACTATTGAGAAGAAGCTTGAGATTTCTCGTACTGAAGAGGATGACAAGGTTCCCTTTGCAACACATTATCTCGAAGGAGCTGTCGCTATATGGTGGGAAAATGTGAAAGCCATGTGGCCTGCTAATGAGGAAATCACTTGGGCAAAATTCAAAGATCACTTTCGTAAATACCATATCCCTACTGGTATTATGAAGGTCAAGCAACCTGAATTCCTCGTGCTCATCCAAGGAAGTCAGTCTGTGAGTGAATATTTGCATAAGTTCAATCATTTGGCCCATTACTCCCTCTATGATGTGGCCACAAAAGAAAGAAAGATTGATCGATTTCTTGGAGGATTAAACCAGCATCTCCGGTGCACACTCAGTATGTTTGATTTTCCAGATTTCCAAACTCTCGTAAACAAGGCCCTCATTGCTGAAAGGGAGCACAAGCTCATCCATGACAACAAACTTTCCACTAACGATCACAAGCGCAAGTTCGAGCCTAGGAAAGATGTTCAACTAGTGGAAAAGGCTCGTACTTGGCAGCATACTCAAGTAGAGTACAAGCCCAATTGGAAGCAGAAAGTTAACAAAACCACTACACAATTCAAGAATGTCATGACTAACCCGGTGCGAGAAGAGTGCCAGCACAACAATTCTTGTTTCAGTTGTGGACAAACCGAACATTATGCCAAGCAGTGTCCCAAGAACGGCAAAACTAATGCTCCATTCAGGCCACAAGTCAACTTTATGGGGCCACACCCTGTCCAGCAACACATCAGCGGGCAAGTGCATCACCTCTCCATAGACGAAGCCCAAGAGAACCCCGAAGTCGTCATTGGTATGTTTTCTGTTAATAGCATACCTGCCATAATTTTATTTGACTCAGGGGCTTCCCTCTCTTTTATTTCGCGGAGTTTTGCTGCCCAAAACAAATTTTCTTGTTCGATTTTGAGCAAGAATATGCTGGTACAATCCCTGGGATCTCTGCTCGGAAGCAATCTAGTCTGTCATAGTCTGGAAATTAGTATCAACGAAGTCCGATTTCCAACTTCCTTGATAGTCATCGAATCTGCCAAATTGGACATTATCTTGGGAATGAATTGGTTAACCCAATACCAAGTATGCATTAACTGTGTGACCCGAAAAGTCACCTTGACAAGTCAAGAAGAGAAGACTACAAAATTCTATGCCCGCAGAAGCATACCCAAGAAAGAAATGGTCTTCACCGCTATGGCTGGTGAATTGGAATTGATTCATGTGGCCAGTGAGTTTCTCGATGTATTTCTAGAAGAACTGCCAGTCATGCCGCCAGACCGAGAGCTTGAGTTCACAATAGATCTTGTGCCCGGAACTATACTGATACACGAGAAATATTATCGGGTGCCTTCGTCAGAATTATAAAGTTAAAGAAATAGCTTGATGAGATGCTCCAAAAAGGGTATATCCGACCCATCTCTTCACCATGGGGATCACCCGCAATCTTTGTGGATAAGAAGGATGGCAGTCTCTGGATGTGTGTGGATTACCGTCAGTTGAATGATGTCACCATCAAAAACAAATATCCGCTGCCCAGGATTGATGAATTATTTGATCAACTCAGTGGAGCAAGGGTATTCTCCAAAATTGATTTAAGTACAGGGTACCACCAACTCAAGATTAAAAAGGAAGATATTCCTAAGACCGCGTTCACTACCCGGTACAGTCTTTACGAATATACCATTATGTCTTTCGGGCTCACCAATGCCCCTGCTTTCTTCATGCATATGATGAATAAAGTATTCATGGACTTCCTGGATAAATTTGTGGTGTTCTTCATCGATAATATCCCCATATACTCAAAAAGTGAAGAATAGCACAAGGAACACCTCAGGGCCGTCTTACAAAGACTCCGTGACCATTAGCTATACGCCAAATTCAGTAAATGCGAGTTTTGGCTCAAGCAAGTTGGATTTTTGCACATATACTATCAGCAGAAGGTATAGCCATGGATCCAAGAAAGGTGAAGGACGTGCTCAATTGGCTGGCACCCACAACAGTATCCCAAATCCGGAGTTTCCTTGGATTAGCCGGATACTACCGTCGCTTCATTGAAGGTTTCTCTAAGATTGCCAAGCCAATGACAGAGCTTCTCAAGAAAGATAAGAAATTTGAATCGACTGAGGATTGTGAGAAAAGCTTTAATGAGCTAAAAACCAGACTGACAACAGCGCCTGTGTTGACTCTTCCAGACATCTACCGCAGCTTTGATGTGTACCGTGATGCTTCCAGACAAGGTCTCGGATGCGTACTTATACAAGAAGGCAAGGTGGTAGCATATGCATCTCGACAGTTACGGCCCCACGAAGGGAACTGTCCTACTCATGATCTGGAATTAGCCGCGATGGTTCATGCTCTAAAAATCTGGAGGCACTATCTCATTGGAAAGAGGTGTCAAATGTTTACGGACCACAAAAGCCTCAAGTTCATCTTTACTCAGCCAGATTTAAACCTCCACCAATGAATATGGCTTGAGTTAGTCAAGGATTATGATCTCGAAATTAATTATCACTCGGGTTAGGCCAACGTGGTTGTCGATGCACTCAGTCGTAAGCCTGTCAGTCTGAATACCATGATGGAATCCTTGCCTCCCGAACTTCAGGAAGAGATTACCCAGCTCCACCTGGTCATCATTGATGTGGGTCTTGCCAATATTATGGAAATTACTCCTACCCTCGAGGATGAGATCCTCAAGGCCCAGCCAAATGACCCAGTGCTACAAAAGCATGCCAAGCGTATGTTGGCAGGACAGATCCCAGATTTTTCTAAGGATCAGCAAGGTACACTAAGGTTCCGCAGAAGGATTTGTGTACCAAATCAAGTTGACTTAAGGAAGAGGATACTGTCAGAAGCACACGAATCTTCGTACTCTATTCACCCCAGAGGCACGAAAATGTACAAAGACCTTCGGCAGATATTCTGGTGGGACGGGATGAAGAAGGATATCGCCTATTTTGTGGCCTGTTGCGACATATGCAACAAAGTGAAGGCGGAACACCAGAAACCAGCCGGACTCCTCCAACCGTTGCTCATTTCACGATCAAAGTGGGATGATGTCTGCATGGATTTTATCACAGGGCTACCAAAGACTCAGCAAGGCAATGATGCAGTATGGGTCACAGTGGACAGCTTAACCAAAGTAGCTCATTTTATTCCCATCAAAACCACATACCGAGCCAATCAACTCGCACAATTATGTGTCCAGAATAGTCACTCTGCATGGAGTACCTCGAACAATCACTTCCGACCGGGGGTCACTATTTACCACTGCTTTCAAGTCACGTCTCCATCAACCTTTTTGGACAACCCTAAAATATAGTACCGCTTATCATCCTCAGACCGATGGACAGACTGAGCGGGTAAACCAAATACTCGAAGATATTCTTCCAGCATGTGCCTTGGCCCAAGGGCCTAAATGGGAAGACTGTCTGCCGTATGCCGAGTTCTCCTACAACAATAGTTTCCAGGTTAGTTTAAAGATGTCACCTTATGAGGCTCTGTATGGCCGTAAGTGTCGCACTCCGTTGAATTGATCCTAAACCAGAGATAGGCACATTTTAGAAACTGATCTCATGATGGAAGCTGAAAAGCAAGTCAAGGAAATTCGAGACTGATTGCAATTAACCAAATCCCGACAGAAGAGTTACTATGATGCAAAACACCGACATATCAGTTTTGAACCCGGAGAGCATGTATACCTCCAGTCACTCCTATGAAAGAAGTCAAGAGGTTTCAGACTCACGCAAATTTGGCACCCAGGTTTATTGGTTCGTTCCCAGTTATGTCCAGAGTGGGTACTGTTGCATATCAGTTGGAACTGCCCCTAGAATTGTCAGAAGTGCACAATGTGTTCCATGTCTCATAGTTGAGACGATGTATATCGCCGCCCGAGAAAAAGACGGCTATGACAGAAATAGAGTTGGCTAAGGATTTAACGTATGAGTAGAAACTGTTCAGAATTTTGGATGAGATAGAAAGGACCACTTGTAGTAAAACAAGAAAATTTTACAAGGTTCAGTGGGAGCATCACACAGAGGCAGAAGCAACTTGGGAACGAGAAGAATTTCTAAAGGCAAACTATCCAGAATTGTTTTCCCGAGCAACTGAATCTCGAGGACGAGATTCATCCTAAGTGGGGGAGGTTTGTGACAGCCTGGTTTTTGCCCTCTCTTTTTCTGACTTTTATTTGGTTTTGCTTTGAATTTGGAGTTTTGAATCATTTTAGTTGGACTTAACACTTGGGCATCACCTTGATTTTCACCCAAGTGACTCATCCCTCTCGCTAGCCATCATTTATTCTCTAGTCAACCTCAAAATAATATTATTAATATATTTTTTAAACAAAAAATATTCATTTTCTTCTCCAAAACCCTAACCAGCCACTTGTGTTCCAAAGCAACCCCAATTTCTATTGCCCACAAAAATCTGAGAAAATTCCCAAATATTCTTTTAACCCTAGGGCACCTTTCTGAGCAAAAATATTGCCTCTCTTTTTGGAATATTTTTTGCTTCATAAAATATTTTCTATTCTGGACAGAAATGGTAGTTTCTACAACAACTACCATTTTACTTGCTCCAATGCTGCTGAATTTTCTTGTACATGACTACCTTCCTAGATGATTGCTAGCCTCCAAAGTTCAACTCTCAACTCCTACTGGTTTGACCATAGTTAACTCTCAAAGTTAATGTCCAGAAACTTACCAGGAAGTAACACTCCAACTTACAGCACCTGAGCTCAACTCAAAGCATTGGCACAACCCTAACCATTAAGGACTACACGCCAGACATGAAATTGGGGCCAGCCGTGGCTCTATGCCGAAGTGGACACGGTGACCACGCGTGTGCATGGTGCCAGCCTGTTAGCCGACGCGCTTGGAGTGCCGCCGAGCACTCTATGCGTCGCATGCTCGCTTCCCCGGCTTCTGCACCTCACCACCATCACTGTCTCTACTCCCTTAACTCCCTCGTGGCACTCACCGACACCGGAGCTCGCCGCAGCAAGCACGGCCGTGGTTCGGCCAACAGAACAGTGCGCCATGCACTGTGTTCGTCACCACCCCCTCGATCATGTGTTCGTCGCCGCACACTCACAGTGCCCGCGTGAGATGCATCGCGTTCCCCCTCGCTCACTGACGTTGTTCATCGCGGAGCACCGTGTCCAGGTGTCCTCCGGCGGAGCCCGAACCCCTCACCTCACTCGCCTATAAATCCAGCCCTCCCGAGCCCTCCTGAGCATCACAAACCCACCTCACACACTCCACAAGACCGTAGGAAGCCGTAGCCCGGCCGGGCGGGCCTCGGGCCATCGTCCCCAAGGTCGACGGTGATCCCCTCGGTTCGCCCCCACCGTTCTAGTCCCTCCCGAGCTCAAGCTACTCTTCCAGAGCCCCCGCCATGCATCAGTGGTGCCGTCTGACCCGGTTGCAGCCACTGGTGTAGCCTCTGGTCGCCGTCATCTCCAACTCCAGCGACCTCTGCTCTCCGCTGCCGCCGGAGAGGCTCGTTCCGACGCCGTCCGACCACCCCTAGCTAATCTACGGGTACGGGCAGGTGTGCCTCTGTCTCCTCTCTCAATCTATCCCTCTAGCCCCAGCCAAGATGCCCTTCTCGCTGGTGTGTGCTCTGGTGGAGCCTCATCGTGCTTTGTTTCCCTCTCCCCCTCCCTCTCACCTGACCAGCGGGGCCCGCTGTCAGCCACTCTGGCTCACACCCGAAGCGATACGAGTGGTGGCGCCCCGCGGGTTTACACCTTCCACGTCCCCCCCCCCTCCAGATCTGTTTTTATTTAAATCAAATTCAAATTTAAAGAAAGAGCTTCAAACAGCCACAACTTTTTAACCCTAAGTCCAAATGAATTGATTCTTTTTGCATTAGGTTCTTTATGAAAATATCTAGCAGCTCAGCAAAAATGAGATTTTTTCCCTGTAGTCTAGATTTTCTGGTGAATTTTAGAGTGTTTCTTAATGTTTTATTTTTATGCTTTTAATTGTTTTCAGGAGGTGAAGGTTGTCTTGAGGATCACTAGGAGGAGTGTGAACCTCATCTGCACTAAGGCAAGCCATAGCAACATTTTATGGTGCCATTGCAATATTTGTGATTTTTCAACTTGAATGAATGATTTAGTTCATGCATTTAAATCACTAAAATAAATATATGTTTATTCTGTTGAATGCTTGTGTATGTTGATATGTTTTATTTACATAAGGTTAAAGCTAACTAAGTTAGTTCAAGTCATTAGAAGTAATATTTGATTATGGACAAATAATTTGGTTATGAAAAATAATAGTTTGGGCTAATATTTTCTTGAGTGAGAAAAGAACTGTACTATGTTATTGTCATGGTTAAGTTTGCTGAATAAACATAACCAGAAAAGTGTTATGACTTTCTGATAGGAATGGTTAGTGCTCGATATAGTTGATCCATTATTTTTTATGATAAGTAATGCATGTTATATGGTTGCATTTTCATGGCATATCATGACACCGGTTATTTTTATTGTAAGTTGAACTTGATAATAACTCAACTTGAACATATCGTTGATCGGGTCATGGTGCCACTGAATCGAGTTTTTCCCCAGTGCAACCACATTTGCCTTTGTGGGAAGGCCTTTATTCGGTCGTTGTCATGCCTCTGGTCGGTGCCTCCAACGAGGGAAGGTTATGGGCGTGCGTTACCCTGGCCCGGTAAGCAGACATAACCTTATGTGCCCGTTGTTGTGATGGTACCTTGTCCCCGTTTGGGACCGTTTATGTTTTTGCCACGACGGTGGCCGTTGGTGTCTCTGGTAGACACGGGGCCACCCATGACTTAGCCCAGTGGGGAGTTAGTTGGAGTCGCCGAGAGAGTGTCATGGCAATGGAAGGGTTCTATCGGAATGCCGTTGGTCCACCCGAATGGGAGTACGAGGCCATGGATTCCGTGGTGTGGGTATCGTGTGCTACCTCTGCAGAGTGCATGTATTTAATCTATCGATAGCTGAGTCCACGGTTACGGACACATTCGAAAGTAGGTCACACCATGGATCAACATTTAAATAATCTTGCACACTAAAGCTAATAACATTGCATTGTTGGGAAGGGGATGGTTGAGAGACCATTCTGATTATGGAGACCAAGATGTTGGTCAGTTTGTGATCAAAGAAAGATCACCATTTGGTTACGAGGTAACCCGTTTAAAGAACAAGATGTTGGTCCGTTTGTGATCCGAGAAAGATCACTCCTTGGTTACAAGGTAACCCGTATGGTAAGCAAGTCCGAGGGACTTGAGGCACGAGATTTTGTTCACTACATCACTAGTATGTTCTTGCATTGATGATAACCTGTTTAATATCATGATATTGTTAGTCATTATGTTTATGCTTGTTGTGAGCTTGCAAGTACATTCAATGTACTGACCTGGCGTGTCATGCGAGATTTTAGGAAAGTCTCGTTGGAACGGAGTGCTTTCCGAGTCTAGATCGTGTCCACATCGGTGTCCTTGTGCTATGGAGTTCCGCTACATCTTCATTCTGCTGCCGAGTAGTTGTCGTGATCGAGGACCCATTTGTGTTCATTAAATAATGTACATATTGTTCAGCCGCACCGTGTGTGCCACTTGGCCTCGCAACTTGTTGTAATATGAGCTATGTTCCGCTAGCATCAATAAAGCGGTTGTTTTCTGTACCAAGATGTTGTGTGTTGCAGGAAGACAAGATCGCTGGGCTGGCAATGCAAGGTAAACCGGTTTCTTTGAGCCAGGGTGCCACAATGCTTGGTATCAGAGCCGCGCTGACTATAGGACACGCTAGACTACCGACGTGTTAACTGGACACTAGTTAGAGTAAAAGTTGAGTGTCGGTAGTGTTTGTAGTTGATTGTTGCCTTGCATACACTCGTTTTATTGTTATTCTAACCTACTAATGGCTGTGAGTGTAGATGGCTCCAGTGTCGTACATGTTACCGCATCTCCTTCGTAACGTGTGGCGTCGGTTGTACCCTCTCGGTGACGATCTAGCCTATCATGTGTACCGGGAGCGTCTAGCAAGCTCGGTGTATGAGTATCACGCAGTGGTTACCCTGTGCACCAGTTCATCTTCCAGCACTTACATTCGTACCTCCAGGAGCGGTTTCGCTTCTACTACTTCTCAGGCTGTCCAGTTTGCCGCATTTGTGGTCCGCGTCGACTTGCGCTATAACGAGGTCCGGATGCAGAACCACCCAGGTTTCCACTACTATCCCTCCTTGCACGACAATGGTCGTGTTCGTTTTCCTGTCATTGATCCGGAGTCTGATAGTACTGCCAGCCACTTTTCCCGCTACATCACTGCTAGCTACCTTCTGATTCACGAGCTGGATCGAGAGCTCACTTGTGCTCGCACTACTTTAGCCGCCACTAGAGCATTCTCTACTCCATCATCTACGAGATTTAACCCTTATATTCCACCTGGTTCTAGCTCGCCTATTTCACCGGTTACTCCTCCGAGTAGCTTGGGCACCTCGACCGTGACTCCTCTCAGTGCTCCTGCTGAGTGGGCTTCCCTTCTCACTACCCACGTAGCCCCGATGCTTCAGCCTCATCCTGCACCTGCGCCGGAGGGAGAGCCCTCGAGGCAGCATCATCGTGTTACCTTTAACCCGGAGGTCTCGGTTAACGTCGTCAGTTCAGGATCCGAGTTCGCTTCAAGAGAGGACCCCACCGCACCAGCAGAGCATTAGAGCGACCGAGTATCCGCAGTTGTCATGTTGATGTACGAATGTAGTCGTATGAGTCATGATGTCCCGTTGTGTGTATGAGAGTAGTCTAACTTATCATGTCAATTTCCATTTATGTATGAGTCTATGTATAATTATGTTGGAACTTTCTTTTATTCATCGTGCTTCTTTCGTATTTCGCTTTCTTTCAGGTTTTGTCGCTGGCTTTTCACCACTATTTTTCGATGTTGCTCATCTCTGTTGTGTTGTCTTGGGAAAAAATAATCGGATGATGCGGGGAGGCAGTAGTAGTGCCGCTTGTGAGGATGTCCCTGTTTACCGTTCCACGCGACAGGCAGGGCACTCTCCTGAGCCGTACGCTCCACCACTGCCTCCACCGCAAAATCCATCCTCCACCGAGCAAATTTTACGCATGTTTGAGGAAAGAAGGAATAATGATCTGATCGAAATATTAAGAAGTGTGCAAGCTATGGTTGGGCGGAATGGAAATCAGAACGGTCATCACTCCAAACTGTCAGATTTTCAGTGAACCAAGCCTCCCAGTTTCAGTCAGGTTATTGATCCCTTGGACGCAGACGATTGGTTACGAACTATTGAGAAGAAGCTTGAGATTGCTCGTACTGAAGAGGATGACAAGGTTCCCTTTGCAACACATTATGTCGAAGGAGCTGCCGGTATATAGTGGGAAAATGCGAAAGCCATGTGGCCTGCTAATGGGGAAATCACTTGGGCAAAATTCAAAGATCAATTTTGTAAATACCATATCCCTGCTGGTATTATGAAGGTCAAGCAACGTGAATTCCTCGCGCTCGTCCAAGGAAGTTAGTCTGTGAGTGAATATTTGCATAAGTTCAATCATTTGGCCCGTTACCCCCTCTATGATGTGGCCACAAAAGAAAGAAAGACTGACCGATTTCTTGGAGGATTAAACCAACATCTCCGGTGCACACTCAGTATGTTTGATATTCCAGATTTCCAAACTCTGGTAAACAAGGCCCTCATTGTTGATCGGGTCATGGTGCCACTGAATCGAGTTTTTCCCCAGTGCAACCACATTTCCCTTTGTGGTAAGGCCTTTATTTGGTCCATTGTCATGCCTCTGGTCAGTGCCTCAAACGAGGGAAGGTTATGGGCGTATGTTACCCTGGCCCGGTAAGCAGACATAACCTTGTGTGCCCGTTGTTGTGATGGTACCTTGTCCCCGTTTGGGACCGTTTATGTTTTTGCCATGACGGTGGCCGTTGGTGTCTTTGGTAGACACGGGGTCACCCATGACTTAGCCCAGTGGGGAGTTAGTCGGAGTGGCCGGGAGAGTGTCATGGCAATAGAAGGGTTCTGTCGGAATGTCGTTGGTCCACCTGAATGGGAGTACGAGGGCATGGATTTCGTGGTGTGGGTATAATGCGCTACCTCTGCAGAGTGTATTTAATCTATCGATAGTCGAGTCCACGGTTACGGACACACTCGAAAGTAGGTCACACGATGGGTCAACGTTTAAATAATCTTGCACACTAAATCTAATAACATTGCACTGTTGGGAAGGGGGTGGTTGAGAGACCATTCTGATTATGGAGACCAAGATGTTGGTCAGTTTGTGATCCAAGAAAGATCACCGTTTGTTTACGAGGTAACCCATTTAAAGACCAAGATGGTGGTCCGTTTGTGATCCGAGAAAGATCACTGCTTGGTTACAAGGTAGCCCGTATGGTAAGCAAGTCTGAGGAACTTGAGGCATGAGATTTTGTTCACTGCATCACTAGTATGTTCTTGCATTTGTGATAACCAGCTTAATATCATGATATTGTGTGTCATTATGTTTATTGTGAGCTTGCAAATACATTCAATGTACTGACCTGGCATGTCATCCCAGATTTCAGAAAATTTTCGTTGGAACGGAGTGTTGTCTGAGTCTAGATCATGTCCACATCGGTATCCATGTGCTATGGAGTTCCGCTATGTCTTCGTTCTGCTGCCAAGTAGTTGTCGTGATCGAGGCCACCTTTGTGTTCATTAAATAATGTACATATTGTTCAGCCGCACGGTGTGTGCCACTTGGCCTCACAACTTGTTGTAATATGAGCTATGTTCCGCTAGCATCAATAATGTGGTTGTTTTCTGTACCAAGATGTTGTGTATTGCCAGAAGACAAGATCTCCGGGCTGGCAATGCAAGGTAAACCGGTTGCTCTAAGCCGGGGTGCCACAATGTAACCCCTTGTACAAAGCCAGGCGATTATCTTGAGCAGCGGAGAAATAAACGAAGCGCTGGGGGCGACCAAGTTGCATGCATGCATGAGCATTCCAAGAGCATTGCATAAAGCATGTCATGAGCATTTTCATATGCATATAGATAGGATCGCATCTTGCATCACTCCCATCTGCATGAAGCTACAGGTTCCTGCCATGAACTTGGCCTCTACAAGGAGTTGGGAAGATGGACCAACATTGTGATCTCCGGTGAGCCAAACAGGTAAGTTCTACCTCTCGTCCGTTAGTGTTCTGTAAGGTATAACTTGTGCATGAGAAAACCTCGCCACTCTTTTGAGACATAGGTGCTCCCATCCTTGACTTGAATGTTGCTTCGGTCAGGATGGTCGCAGTGGCCTTTGGTAAAAGGAAGTTGGCGAGGGGCTGGTCCCTTTATTTTTGTGCGGTAGACACATTTCTCTGGCAAAAAAAAGGTGCCGGAAGGGTAGCCTGCCGGGGAAAACTCGTTTATTTACACTAAGGAGGCATCCCACCTCTGCATGGACATATACATGCACGGGTTCCTGGCAAGGTTCATCATTTTCATTAATATGCTGATAATGCAAGTACAAGCATTACAGAACACAAACACGGACTCGAGAGATTACATTATTTGAATTAAAATTTGGCAAATGCCTACAGATTTAAGATTGAAAAAGATAAGTTCTCCATAAACTCCTCTCCCTGTCCCTCTTCTCCGAGGTAGTGCGGTGGGAAGATAAGAGGGCGGGATGCGCACCGGCACAACGCCACCCCGATCCTGTCAGGGCCTTCCAAGCGTAGACTGACAAGATCGGGAGTGGCGAGGCTGCGAAGGAGGAGGGCGGAAGGAGCACCACAGCGGGCCCCTGGTCACCACTTCCAGGACCAGTTGGAAGACTCTAGCACAAGCTCTGGTAGACAAGGATGTCGAGGCCCAGCTGGAAGACCACTAGAGGAAGCGGAAGCACCCCGGCAGCTGGGGAAACGGTGATGACGGCGCTGGGGAAAGGGGGAAGAGCCAGACAGATGGGCAGCAGGTCACCAGTACAAGACGAACGCGTCAGTGCTATCGTACTCCAACTGTACGGCTTGCCTCCTACCTTCTCCTTCTCCCCTGGCTTCATATTCATCTACACCACCATTGCTCCCGAGAAGCGCCAAGACCCGGTCCGGCTCCTTCTCCAGGGAGACGGCTGATATGTCTCCAATGTTTCTCTAATTTTTGATTATTGCATGCTATTATATTATCAATCTTGGATGTTTTATAATCATTTTATAGTCATTTTATATCATTTTTTGGTACTAACCTATTGACATAGTGCCAAGTGCCAGTTGCTATTTTTTCCATGTTTTTTACATCGCAGAAAATCAATACCAAACGGAGTCCAAATGCCACGAAACTTTACAGAGATTTTTTATGGACCATAAGACATGTAATGGGCCCTGGCTGCACCTGGGGGTGCTCCGAGGAGAGCACAACCCACTGGAGGCCCAGGCACGCACTGGTGGGTTGTGCCCACCTCGGGTGCCCCCAGACCACCTCATTACTCTATAAATACCCCAATATTCCCAAAACTCTAGGGGAGTTAATGAAATATTCATCCAGCTGCCACAGAGTCCAGAACCACTAGATCCAATGTAGACACCATCTCGGATGGGATTCACCACCTACATTGATGCCTCGCCGATGATGCATGGGCAGTTTTTTGTAGACCTTCGGGTCCGTAGTTAGTAGCTAGATGGCTTCCTCTCTCTCTCTCTCTCTCTCTCTCTATATATATATATATATATATATATATATATCTGAATTCTCAATATAATGGTCTCTTGGAGATCCATATGATGTAACTCTTTTGCGGTGTGTTTGTTGGGATCGATGAACTTTCAGTTTATGATCAGATCTATCTTTGTATATCCATGAAAGTATTTGAGTTTCTTTGATCTCTTTTATGCATGATTGTTTATAGTATCGTATTTCTTCTCCAATATTTGGGTTTTGTTTGACCAACTTGATCTATTTATCTTGCAATGGGAAGAGGTGCTTTGTAGTGGGTTCGATCTTACGGTGCTTGATCCCAGTGACAGAAGGGGACCCGACATGTATGTATCGTTGCTATGAAGGATAAAATGATGGGGTCTATCTCTACATAGATAGATCTTGTCTACATCATGCCATCGTTCTTATTGCATTACTCTGTTTCTCCATGAACTTAATACACTAGATGCATGCTGGATAGCGGTCGATGTGTGAAGTAATAGTAGTAGATGCAGGCAGGATTCGGTCTACTAATCTTGGACATTATGCCTATGTAATATATGATCATTTCCTGGATATCGTCATGAGTATTTGAGGTTCTATCAATTGCCCAACAATAATTTGTTCACCCACCGTTTGCCATTTCTCTCGAGAGAAGCCACTAGTGAAACCTACGGCCCCCGGGTCTCTTTCTCATATTATTTGCCTTTGCGATCTATTTTCCTTTGCTTTTATTTTCAGATCTATTGAACTAAAAATAAAAAAATACCTTGCTGCAATTTATTCTTATTTATTTTATTTAGTGTTCAATCTATCAATCTATTAGAACTTTCTCACGTCCGTTTGCCTATCTTGAGGCGTCGTTACCCGGAAGGGATTGACAACCCCTTTAACATGTGAGGTTGCGAGGATTTGTTATCTGTGTGCAGGGGTTGTTTACGTTGTGTTGCTTGGTTCTCCTGCTGGTTCGATAACCTTGGTTTCATATCTGAGGGAAATACGTACCGCTACTGTGTTGCATCATCCCTTCATCTTTGGGGAAATACCGACGTAGCTTCAAGCTCGACCACGGTGGAAGATAGAGAGAGAATGAAAGTCATTCCCTATGCCTTAGCCATATGTTCTATTATGCATGCCATGTTGTGTACCAGATGTGTGCCTTGCCATGAGTTTGGCAAGGGGGCACAATAGTGATCCAGGAGTGGATCACTAGACAGCGGTCAAAATTATCCTTAGTTACCTAAGAGGACTAAGGAAATGTTGCTTGGTTATGGAGGAGCATGGGCTGAGAGGAGGTGCCCTGGCCTTATTGGGCCAGGCGCACACAAGTCCCTCAAGGCCCATGCAGTTGGGAAAGGTGGAAAGTCCACTTTTGTATGGAAGGGAAGTAGGAGGACTAGGATTCCACCTCCTCCTCCATTAGCTGCGCCCTAGGGATTGGAGGGGTTGTTCCCCACACCCCTCCACCTATATATAGAGGGGAGGAGGCGCCCCAAGAGGATACACCAAGCCATTGGCGCCCTTCTCTCTCCCGTTACTCTGTAGTTCCACCGCCTCGTGCCTAATACGTCTCCGTCATATCTACTTTTCCAAACTCTTTTGCCCTTGATTTGGACTTTAACTTACATGATTTGAATAGGAACTAACCCGGACTGACGCTGTTTTCAGCAGAATTGCCATGGTCTTATTTTTGTGTAGAAATAAAAGTTCTCGGAATGACCTTAAACTTCATGGAGATGATTTTTGGAATTAATAAAAATATTGGTGAAAAAATCAACCGAATGGGGCCCACACCCAAGCCACAAGGGCAGGGGCGCGCCCACCCCCCTGGGGGCGCCCTTAACCTTGTGGCCCCCTGGACCTCCACTGACCTCAACACCAACTCCATATATTCACGTTCGGGGAGAAAAAAATCATAGAGAAGGATTCATCACGTTTTACGATACAGAGCCACCGCCAATCCCTGTTCTTCCTCGGGAGGGAAGATCTGGAGTCCGTACGGGGCTCTGGAGAGGGGACAACGTCGCCATCGTCATCATCAACCATCCTCCATCACCAATTTCATGATGCTCACCACCGTGCATGAGTAATTCCATTGTAGGCTTGCTGGACTGTGATGGGTTGGATGAGATTTACCATGTAATCGAGTTAGTTTTGTTAGGGTTTGATCCCTAGTATCCACTATGTTCTAAGATTGATGTTGCTATGACTTTGCTATGCCTAATGCTTGTCACTAGGGCCCGAGTGCCATGATTTCAGATCTGAACCTATTATGTTTTCATGAATATATTTGTGTTCTTGATCCGATATTGCAAGTTATAGTCACCTACTACATGTTATGATCCGGTAACCCCGGAGTGACAATAGTCGGGACATTTCCTAGTGATGACCGTAGTTTGAGGAGTTCATGTATTCACTAAGTGCTAATGCTTTGGTCCGGTACTCTATTAAAAGGAGGCCTTAATATCCCTTAGTTTCCAATAGGACCCCGCTGCCACGGGAGGGTAGGACAAAAGATGGCATGCAAGTTCTTTTCCATAAGCACGTATGACTATATTCGGAATACATGCCTGCATTATATTGATGAATTGGAGCTAGTTCTGTGTCACCCTATGTTATAACTATTGCATGATGAATGCCATCCGACATAATTATCCACCATTGATCCACTGCCTACGAGCTCGTTTCATATTGATCTTTGCTTCGTTACTTTTTCGTTGCCACTTTTACCGTTGCTACAAAATTGCTACTGTTACTTTTGTCACTATTAACGCTACTTCCATATTACTTTGCTACTAAATACTTTGCTGTAGATATTAAGTCTTTTAGGTGTGGTTGAATTGACAACTCAGTTGATAATAGTCAAGAATATTCTTTGGCTCCCCTTGTGTCGAATCAATAAATTTGGGTTGAATACTCTACCCTCGAAAGTTGTTGCGATCCCCTATACTTGTGGGTTATCAAGACCTTTTTCTGGCGTCATTGCCTGGGAGCATAGTTCTATTCTCTGAGTCAGTTGGGATTTATATCTGCTGATCAATTTGAGGAATTTTAAAGATCAAAGAACCAAGATTTTTCCCTCAACTATGAGGGGAAGTAAGGAACTGCCATCTAGCTCTGCACTTGATTCTCCTTCTGTTTTAAGTAAACTTGCGACTCATACACCTACTATTGATTCCGGTATGTCGCATGTTATTGATGATGCCACTTCTGCTATGCATGATGCTTATGATGAAACTACTTCTCTACTTGATAATACTGTTCCACTAGGTGAATTTCTTGATGAACAACTTGCTAGGGTTAGAGAGAATGAAATTACTGAAACTCATGATATTATTGAAACTGATGATTATGATTCTCCCCCTAGATATGAATTGCCTGTTGTACCCGAGGGTTATGTTATGGATGAATAAACTGCTAGAGACTTCTTTGCTTGCAATGATAGAGAGGATCTTAAGAAACGGTTAGCTAAGCTGAAAGAAAAATCCTTGAATGCTAGAATGAAATATGACCCCAATTTTGCTACTTCACCTATCTTTGTTACTCATAAGGATTATGAATTCTCTGTCGATCTTGAGTTAATTACTTTGGTTGAATATGATCCTTTCTATGGTTATGAATTTGAAACTGTTGTGGCACATCTTACTAAATTGAATGATATAGCCACCCTATCTGCTCATGAGGAAAAAATCGCTTTTACTATATTCTCAAATTGTTTCCTTCCCCATTAAAGGGTGATACTAAGTTATGGTTTAATTCCCTTGCTCCTGGTTGTGTGCGTAGTCCCCTGGATATGATTTACTATTTCTCTGAAAATATTTCCCTGCTCATAAGAAACAAGATTCCTTACAGGAAATATTTAACTTTGTGCAAATTGAAGAAGAGAGTCTCCCATGAGCCTGGGGGAGGCTTCTCCAATTACTTAATGCTTTGCCTGATCATCCTCTCAAGAAAAATGAAATACTTGATATCTTCCATAATGAACTAACCGATGCTTCCAGAGACCACCTGGATAGTTGTGATGGTTGTGTTTTCGGGGAAAGAACTATTGAGCAAGATGAATTGCTATTGAATAATATATTGAGTAATGACAATGATTGGACACTTCCTAAACCAACTCCTAAGACAACTCCGAAGAAAAGGGGTATTCTATTTCTCAGTCATGGAGATATCAAAAAGGCAAAGAAATCTATGAAAGAAAAAGGTATCAAAGTCGAAGATGTTAAGAATTTACCGCCTATTGAAGAAATATATGGTCTTGATAACCCGACACAGGTAGTAGAGGTAAACTCTCTCCATAGATTTTATGAAGGTGACATTCCTCATAATAAATCTACTAGTCAATGCTTGGATGAGTTTGATAATTTTATTATTAAACAAGAAAACTTCAATGCTTATCACTACAAAAAAAGACACGTCTGTGACATTTTGGGCCGAACGAATTTTTTTCCTGTCATGCTTATTACACTTCTATGACAATAATTGTGACAAAACCCGGTATCATCATAGATGTGGTGGGCTCCTACTTCTATGACAAAAAATAAAGACAGAAAATGGGTTTTTCATCCTGGGCGGGCCGGAGATGCAGTTGCATGACATTCTTTGGGCCGTCCATGTCGGGAAAAACCGTGGTAGAAGCGAGGGCGGGGAAAATATCGGGGAGTTCCCGGTTATGATGGGTGGTTGGGGGCCGAGCGATGGACATTTCTCTCATACACGTACGCACGTGGGTGCGAGGCGTTGGGCTCTAATTGAACCCAAGTGAGGCGTTCGTCTACTGAACCCGAGCGATTGCACTGCAGGCTACGTGTTACTGAACTCGAGCGACCGATCGATCGATCTGGCTGTTAACTGAACCTGATCGAGTGATTCCTTCGTTACTGCTCCTAACTGAAGCCGATCGAACATGCTGCCTCTTGATGAACAGTGAGTGTTGTTGGTGGGTTGGATGAAAAGTTCCCGGTGGGGGTTGGATGAACAGGACCCCGTGGTAGTAGAGGCTGTTGCCACTGGATGAACAGGACCCAATCGAGCTGGTTGGGGTTGGATGAACAGGACCCCGTGGAGGGCTGGATAAATAGGACCCCGTGGAGCGCTGGTTGAAAAGTAGCCGGTGGAGGGCTGGTTGAAAAGTAGCCGGTGGAGGGCTGGATGAACAGTAGTCTGTGGAGGGGTGGTTGAACAGGACCCCATGGAGAGGGTTGGTTGAACAGTAACCGGTGGAGGAGCGGTGGAGGCTGGATGAACAGGAGCCCGTGGATGAACAGTCAGAGGTGGAGGCTGGAGGAGGTCGACCGTGGAGATAAACAGTAGCCCGTGGAGTCCCGTTTTGCGGTACGCCACACCCCTCCCGATGAACAGGACCACGTTTCGACCGTAGCGCTCCAACACAAGTTAGTTTCCTCCGTTTTGCGGTACGCCACACCCCTCCCGATCAATAGGACCCCGTTTCAACCGTAGGGACTCGAACACAAGTCGGTTTCCTCTGTTTTGCGGTACGCCAGACCCTTCCCGATGAACAGGATCTCATTTCGACCGTGGCCGTCGAACAGAAGGTTGTTTCCTCCGTTCTGTGGTACGCCAGGCCTTGTTTCGATCGGTTGTTCCGTCCAAGCTGGTTGGCTCCCGATGAACACGACGCATTCTGACCCAGTCGGTTGCCTCCCGATGAATAGGACATTGTTTCTCTGTTCTTACCCAGCCGGTTCGCTGCCCAATGAACAGGACGTCGTTGATGCCGTCCA